>NW_005054591.1:8371-39522 GCF_000277835.1 Geospiza fortis | reverse complement strand
CAGCCCGGGCGGCGGTTGCGTTTAAAGGAGCGAGCGCTGAGGGAGCCCGCCTGGGAGGAACCGCTGAGGAGAGAACCCGCAAAAAATAACCCCCAATAAATAACCCGCAATAAGAACCAACCCGCTGGGGAGAGAACCCGCAATAAATAACTCGCAGTGGAGAGATTCCGCCATAAGAGAACTGCTGAGGAGAGAACCACAGAACCACAAATGGCTCCTGCTAAGAAAAAGGGCAGCTCCATTGCCCGCCGCCGCAAAATGGAGGCGTTCCTCCAAGACTTCGACAGAGAAGGTAGCATAGGGAGGAGGAGGGGATCGTGGGGAGAAGGAGGGGATCGCGGGGAGAAGGAGGGGATCGCGGGGAGAAGAGAGGCCCCGGGCCCGCGGGCAGGGCTAACGCTTCGTCTCCCCGCAGTGGAGCGGCGGCTGAAGCAGATCGAGGCGGACGGGGAGCGCATGGTGCAAGAAGTGGAGCACATGTACGACTTGGCCATCCTGCGGATGCCGCCCGAGATCCGCGAGATGAACTGGCTGGAGTTCTTCGGTGCGGGGCTGAGGGACCCCTTCCCCCGCAGATGATAATGAACGGGTGTAAGGGAGGGGATGGGATCTACCCTGCCTACAATCCCCAGGGAATGATCCCACAGCCTGCCCGTGGGTGCTGCTTCTGTTGTCTGGTTTGTGCCGGGTTTTTCACCCCCGTGGTGACAGCCCTGCTGTGCTGTGTGAGTCTCCCCTGACATGTCCTGATGCATCTGACTCGTTTTCTTTCTAGCTCTAGCAAGAGGTGAAAACACGCCGGAGGGTGTGGCTAAGGTAGGTTTTCAGAACAAATATAAAGCTCTCTAGAGACATCCCACTCTGCTCCTCACACTGGAGCATTACAAGAGAAACAGTTACATCAATATTTTCACAAATGTTTCCTTAAAATTCAACAATAAGAGAGGCTTGTTGTATCAGAGGTGTGATTTATGTGGTGCTGTTCTCCCCTGTTGATCTTTCCTTATCTGCTAGGTAGCACTCCCAAATCCCTGGGACTTTGTACTAAAGCACAGCATTTCCAAGCTGGTTGAGCAGCAGGGTGTAGGAGAGGCACACCTGCAGCTGCCATCCAGGCACTGAGTCCTGAGGGAGGCAGAGATGCATGAAAGGGCCCAGTTTGAGCACAACAGCAAACTTGGAGCTCATCTGGCTGTAAAATTGCTGGGGGTTTGTTCTACAACTTTGACTTACATTGGGCTGCCAACAATCCCAATGGTGCCACAAGTGTTTTTAATTTTAGGCAGACATGGAAATAACAAAAATCTGCAGGCTGAGCACAGACATCATCAATCCCCTGTTGGATGTTGCTGAAAAGGGTGAGTTTAAGAATTGTGGCAGCATTGGTGAGGTGGAAGCATGTTGTGCTTACTTACTGTGAATAGTAATTCAGTTCTTGCTCACATCTCTCAGTATGTTTAAACCAGGAAAATGCTTAAATCGGGAAAATACTCCTACTTTTATCCCTAGTACCTACAGTACCTCTAATTAATTTCATTAAAAGATTCAAAATAATCCAAAGTAGTGCTCAAAGCAATTAGGCTTTGGAATTTGGATTTCTGAAGCAAATTGTTGCCAAAACTGCTTGTAGCTGTTTGCCTTCCCTGCTAAATAATAATTTAAAGTTATTATTCAGTGGGATAACACTTTCTCTTTCCAGTGAGTAAAATCAAAAGGAGTGTTGAAGCTGACGAGGAAGCAGAGCCTCCATCAGTTCCACAGCAGAAAAGATCTCGACTTGCCAGCCAGCGTCCTTCAGAGGCTGAGAGTGGGGATGCAAGGACTGCCAAGGTGAGTGAACAGCTGTTCTCTGGGGTGACATTATCCTCAGGACAGGAATTCCCTGACTGAGCTGATGACTAGGGCTGCCCAGGATGCTCTGAGGGAGACTGCACCCAGCTGGTGCTTCCCAGAGAGTTCTAGTAGTGGGGAGGGTCCCAAAGGCTTGAATGGTGTTTGCTCTGGGCTTTTGTGCCATGGAAAGGGACTGAGCATTTTGTGTGGAAGCCCCTTTGTGTGGACTCAGCTGTCCCAGGAGGGGGAAGTAACTGATCTAGTGAGTGATGTGTGCTGCAGGTGAAGGCATCCGCCAAAAAACCACCCGTGGCCAGAAGACCCCCCTCAGCGAGAGTGAAGGGCATGAGCAAGAGGTAAAGGGGATGTCTCTGTCTCACCTCTAGAAATGGAGAGTGGGAGTGCAAATATCAATATCTCTCTTTGGTGGGATGGGCTTTGGTTGGGGGGAGAGTTGTGCCACACTACAGGGCAAAATTGATGGGAATGAAAGATGGACAGCTGCCTGTCCTGTGAGAACAAGCTGTCCCCAGGTTTGGGGGTCACTGGTTAGTGATAACCCCTGGGGTTAGTGGTGGTCACCTTCTCCAAGCCTTTGACAAATGCCTGTGCACTTGTTAGAGGTCATGTTACGTGCAGATGTTTATTTCCCTTTAACAGATCAAGCAAAAACAACTTCATCACTCCAGCTTCTGGCAGAATGGTTGATATGTGTGCTCGGGGAGGCACCTCCATGGTTACACCCAGATTTGATCCCAGGTTTGTTAACAGAGAAAACAAATACATTTCCCTTCTATCTCTGATCCAATCTGCTTCACACCATCTGTTCACAACACAGCCTTTAGGGACTCTTTGGACCTGAAATGAAAGACTTGGACTATGTTGGGAAGGCTGAAAGTTTGACAAGAAAGTCTCACAGATATGTGTGCTTAGCAGAAAGATTTTTGAATATAGAATTTGAAGAAGGAATAGAAATTATAGCAAGTTTTCATATAGAAGAAAAGAATTGCTGAGCCAGTCTTACTGGATAACCAAGGAGGAAAAGGGGGTGTTAGTTAGAAGAGGATTTTATTATTTGGAGCAAAGGATAAACCCACCTCAAAGAAGATGTTTTTACCAAGCAGAAAGATAGCACAGGCAAACAAGTCAGCAAATGTTGCAAGCAGAAAAAAGGTCTCAGAATTTTCCACTCCAAGAAAACTGAAAACAACTTCTAGCTTAAACTGTAATGTACTAACTTTGAGTGATTGGAGAACAGCAACATGAATATGGCAATCATAGCAGTTATGATAGGCTATAGATAAAAGTTAAGGTATAGATTGGTTCTGCTGTATTAAGATGCTCAGCAAAGTATAGAATGCATTTGTAACCTAGACTAAGGGTGCAGCTGGAGCTGACAGCTGTAGGCACAGCTCTGTCACCCACAACCCTGGACTGCTGTAACACCTTGGATGGAATAAACTGCATTTTGAGGAGCGGCCTGGAGTCTCACATCTCTCATTCAGCTCTTACTGTACTGGAGGTGCTGTGAGCAAACATCACTCACTCTTATCTCGTTTCAGGGTGTTCAAGACGCCGGGGCTGCGCACTCCGGCCATCAACGAGCGCGTTTACACCTTCTCTGCCAAGGGGAGCCCCCTGGCCGAGCCTGAGGACGTCATCCTCACTCTGCCCCTCGGTGGGGGAGAGGTAAATCCTGACCCTTCACTGTGCAGGCACCTCTTGGAGCCTCACCTGCTTCACTTCAGCCACTCTTGTCTCTTTAACTGGGCTGCTGCAGTTTATCTGATGGATCGATTGAGCTTCAAACAAACCTGAAGAGGTTCTTAGCCAGAAGTGGGGCCTGCTCAGGCTGTTGAAACAGAGCAGGAGGATGTTTCACTGTGCATTCACTTTAAAGCACTTACACTGACACTACTGCAGCTTTCGAGGGTTTGATGCTGGCTTAATGCCAGTGCACCCACAAAAAAAAATCATTCACTCCCTGGCTTTGTCCCCTCTCACCACAAATCAAGCTATTTAAAACCACCACAGCCAGTAATGCATTAATGCACTGCAAGAAAAATGTGAGATGAGTTTCTGTTCCAGCTGAATGTAGTTCTCTGCCTGTCTATACTTAGATCTTAATCTCTTTTATTTATTTAACTCTTATGCTGTCTCCAGCTGCTGCGGCTGGCCAGACAGAAAACCTGAGCTTTGGGTTTGTTTCCACAGAGCATACGTTTGACAGAAAAAGATTTGACCAAGAAGAATTTTCTTCAGCTGAACCCCAAGGCCCAAGGGCTCATGCAGAAGCTGTCAGTAAGTCTGGGTGTTTTTGTCAGCCATGGCTGTAAGGCAATGCTGTCCCTCTGTCACCAGTCAGGGGATTGCTGAGCTGCAATAGAAACTCCTTATTTCCCCTGGCCCCTTCTCTTGAATTTTGGCTGATGTCAGAGGTGAAGAAGCAGCATGGAGCAGGGAAGGGAGAAGCAGGAGCATTACATCACATCTGGCTCAGTACAGAGTGGGGAAAAGAGCTGTTGTCACTCTGAAAAACAAAGTTGTGCTTTAGGCTGGAGCTGCAGGTGGTTGTGGGCTGTACCAGTCTCTGAGTGCTGATGGATTTCTCTTTCCTTTCAGGTTTGTCTCACACAGGCTTGCAATGAGGCAAAAATACCCCAAGATGGAAGTCAGTGAGCAAGACATCCCTCTGTAGTTCTTGTTTTAATTTGTATATTCCTTTTATTGATATACAGAATGGAAGCTAAAAACTAGTTATTTTACCTATGATAAGTAATGGGAGAAAAATAAATAGAACTTTGGAGAGAAATATGTGCCCCGAGTTTCCACAAGAACCTTTTACACCTGCTGTGCTTGAACAGGGCCATTCCACCCTGTCCCATGGCTCAGGGAGTGACAGTGGCTCTGCAAGGTGGGACAGAGCTGCCTACAGGGACCCAAGTGACAAATCACCAGTGACATTGTTGAGGGGAGCAGGCACAGGCAGTGATGGGGCTGTAATGAATTAAGTGCTGTTCAAATTGATGCAGGAGTGCTGCAAGGAATATGTGTGTGTGTGTTGTGAGGAGTAGGACACAGGTGTGATGAATATTGTCCATCAGCTGTGATAAAAAGCCTATCATCCCAATACATATTTTCAAAAATGAATTTGAGGCTGAAAGAGATTATTAAAAATGAGGAGAGGAAATTGTCTGGGATATATTTAGAGTCCCTTGCTAGGTAAGATGAATTCCAGAAGTCAAAATACTGCCTGTGGGGTGAAGGGGATCGATGCTGATATTGTGGTGGCTCATGATAAGAAGATAGGGCTGAGGAAATTCTCCTTCCAGGGGAGAGTGTCTGGGATTGCTGTGCTAAGGACTGGTGTGCTGAGCTCCAGGAGGGACACACAGTGCAGGGACTGTCCTGGAGCCATCAGCCCTCCCCCAGAGTGCAGCTGGGGGTCTCTGCCCCCACCCTGGGGTCTGGTTTGTCCCTTCCCACCTCGGTTTCCTTCCCGAGCCTGTGGGCACTTTGCAGCTGGGTGGTGGGGACACAGGCTGGTGAGGGATCCTGGGATCCCAAGAGGAAGAAGGCTCTTGCAGGATGAGGTTTATGAGCAGATGCTCAGGAGAGAAGCCCCCAGCACTGGTGCTGGGTGGGCTTAGGCTGCTCCCTCTGCATTTCATTCCCTGGCACTGAGGACATGTCCCTGCATCCTGTGCCAGCCTGAGTCTGAGGAGATGAGCACAGCCAGCCTGCAACCTGCCATGCCCTGGACATCTGGAGAGCTGGCTTTGATCTTGGCTGTTTCCTCACTCTTTCATTTATCTCTCTCTGCTGTTCTGGATGACAAGATCATTAGAAACCCAGTTGCTGTTGCTGAGCTCTTCCTCCCGAGCTGTGTGTGAGCGTGGACGATGCCTGAAAGACAAGAGGTTTAATTGTGTTCTGCCTGCAGCTACAGGATGTCAGCCAGGCAAATTTAAAGCCAGGCTGCACGGGGGTGGGAGATGCACCTCCATTACTCACCAGCCTGGATGAGGTTCAGCTTTATTGTATCCTGAAATAGCCAGAGCCTGGGAGGTGCTGATTGAAGCCATTTGAAAACATGACAACATCCTCGGGACAAGAGGTGTCTAATCTAATGAAGCCAGAAGGCATTAGATAAGAGCTGTGCAAAGCCAGGAAAACACAATTAAAGCATTCCTGAGGACTGCTGTCGACCTGTATCAGGAACACTGGGACAGAGATATTGCTACAAGTCTAATGAAAATAAATGATCTGTTTGAAACATTGCTCAAGCCAGTGACAGAGCCTCTGCTGGGCTCAGCCTTGAAGGGTCCTGCTGCAGATTGGACCCAAACAGCCCATCCCAGACATGGTCTAACAGGGTCCCACCAGCCACAAGCTGGTGCCTCAGTGGGTTCCCTGAGCAGGGCTGTGCTGCTCTGGGGGCATGGCAAGGTTTTGTCTTGGCAGCAGAACAGCCCAGGAGCATGTCACCATCCCATCCCCTAGAGATGGTACAAGGGAGCTGTAGGAGGGTCAGGACAGACAGAGAGCAGAGATCTCTGAAGCCAGGGCTGGGAACTTGTGGGTTATTGCAAAGGGCCTGGGTGCAGGGCCCTGCTGGGAGCTGCCAGCCACAGCTCAGAGCAGGCTGAGAGAGGAGAGGGGGAGAGAGGGTGAGAGGATAAGAGAGGAAGAGAACAAGGTTCCTATTACAAGACAATAAATCTTCTGTGAATATTCTAATTCTCACTAACCAATCTAGTCCAAGATACAAATCCTACAGCATTTCCACACAGCCTATAAGAATCATTACATTCCCACACTGGGTTACATTTTAAACCCTAAAAACTCCTCTTTGGGCCCTTCTGCCAAGCCAGCAGGGTCTGCTCTGAGCCTTGGGCCTGTCTGCAAGCAGAGGGTGTTGTTTGATCAAAAGGGAATCACCTTCAGCTGGCCATGCCATTGTTTTCCAGTTGTTCAGTAACTGAGGAATCTCCAAGCTTGCTTTCATTTCAATCTCACTTAGAGTTTCCATATTCTCAAAATCTTTTGCCAGGCAATCACATTTATAAGGGTTTCCTGTTTCATCTTCCCCAACATGGAGCCCCTGGCATAAGTGCCATGCCTGGCACATCAGGCCTTTCTCCAGACAAAGGCCATTCCCCAGGCTGGCACTCTGATGCCTTTCTCACAGTTCATTAGCCAGGCAGGATCCTCTCCCTCCCTGCGGAGTTTTGTAAGATTTTGCCTCCAAATAACCCCTTAAAACCCCTCAGGGTGGTGAGGTGCAGGGGCCAGTGCTCTGGCTGGGTGGGCAGTGGTCCTGCCCAGATCCCCCCTGTGTCACCACCGTGGTGTTGGGGAAGTGGAAATGGAGGAAAAGCTCCTTTTCCTTCAGTGCATTGTCCTTTGTGCTCTCTCCTCCCAGCTGTGCTGTATCAGAGCTGCATTTAGGATCTGGGTTTGGACCTTTGAATAGAAACACCTCCCTTTAGACTCTTGCTATCAGAAATAGTGATTAAACACACCCACCACTGTAAATTGCTGGCAAGAGGAACCTGTCTCAAATCACGCTTCTTTGGCAAGAGTTTAAATTGACAGTGACAAGCTTATTTCTGGAAAAAAGTTTTATTTTGGGGAGTTGGATTCATTGTGCCACTTCTCATTTTGATGCAGTGTGATGTGATACCTAACACATCCTTTTCCCCCTGAGGCAAGGCAGGGATTTGAGCATTGCTGTGAGACAGTGTGTGCCTCACAGATCCACCCAGCTCTCCTCAGGAGGGACAGCACTTCTAAACAATTATTTTAACCAGCTCAGGGAAACTCTCATCATTTTTGAGGTGCCTGTTTTTCCCCAGGGGTGTACAGCATTCCTGATGTACATCCCATTACCCTGGGAGACTGTATTTACACTCACAAACAGCCATTTATCCAACACAAAATTGCCATCACCCAGGAACACCTAAATCTCACAAAAATCTTCTTCATTGCCCTCTTAATCTCTTTGCCTGCTACTGTTTAATAGAATTCACTTAAAAATATTTAACAGCATGAAGCCCGGGGCTGAGTGCCACCCCTAGGGCTGCCTGAGGGGACAGCCCCACCACCTCCTGCTCAGGACCCCAGGAGTCCCTGGCCCTGCAGCCACAGGGTTTGTGAGCCAGGTCTGGCAGCACTGGCTGCTCCCCACTGCTGCTGATGCCTTCAGAAGGCTGCCCTAGAACAGAGACAAGGCAGAACTAAAGAATAATTAGGGATTTATTAGGAGGCCTCAATGGACCCACCTTGGGCAGCACAAGAGCCCAGCCAGGGCTGCACCCAAGATGAACCAAAATGGTCCCAAAATGCACAACCAGTCACAAGGTCTCTCACTTTGATCAGTTCTGCTCCATTTGCATATTGGGGTTAATTGTCTAATTATGAATCCATCCTTCTTGTTTTTCTCTCTTCAGCCGACATTGTTTAAGCTCTTGGGCCTGAGATTTGGATCATTTGTCCTTGGTCCCCAGCTAGAGAAGGAATTGTTTTGTCTCCGTACTCTGTGAAGAAATCTTACCATCCCATAATGTGAAGCTCAGACCCACACACTAAAGCAGCACAGAATCTGAAAAATATAAAAGCTAAAACCTGAGGCATCACACCTGGGCTGCATTAAGCTTCCAGCAAACAGACACAATATTCCCCAGGGAACAAGCCACCAGGAACAGGCTTCATTACACAGGAGGGATTTGCAAGAAAAACCTGAATTGCCCAGTTCTAAATTCTTTTCCAAATGCTTCCCCAGGGTGCCTCTGTAGCAGATGATTGAGGGCTCCCACAGGGATGTGATGCTGCTGCTTTATTTCAGCCCCGTTATGGAATTTCAGTCCTGTGGGAGTCAATGGAAATGTGCAGGGCTCACACCCAGCAGTGAGCTGGGCTCCCACCACGCAGGGCACAGCAAGGGCAGCTCCCCACATGCTTCAGGTGCCAGGGGGTTGGAATTCAGGACATCCCTCTGGGTGCCCTGAGTTGCCAGGACCCCTGCCAGGGGGCTCAGAGACCCTGGCACAGAGCCCAAGACCCCTTTGACTTTGATTATGAACCATGGAGCAAATTACCAACCTTATATGAAGAATTACAAGCCACGACAGTTTAAGTAGAATGATAGTGAATTCATCACAGGGTGAAAAAATAGATTTTTGGGGTCTTTAGAATGGGGGTTCAGGGAGCAAGATGGAGGAATCTGGGTGTGTCCAGCCTTTCTCCTTCTTCTTCTTGGCCTCTATGTTCTGCTGTGATGGTGGCACTCACAGATTGGTTTAGAGTAGAAGCTCACTGTCTAACATAGGTGATAGGTATTGGGAAGTTATGGTAAATATTGTACACGTAGTTTTTTAGTATAAAAAGATAACACTGTCCTGAGTGTGGCCAGAGTGCCTCTGTCTGTCCTGCTGAGCAGACCTCAGCTGGACAGGAGAAAGAATTTTATAGATAAGAAACAATAAACAACCTTGAGAACAAGAACTGAAGAGTTCTGACTCCTTCTTCGAGTGCCGGGCTGGGAAAAGAGACTTTTAAAAATATCTTGGGGTCACTCTGAGCAGCAGAGACCCCGAGACAGCAGGGATTTGCCACAACACCCAGGGAGGTGCCCAGCAGCAGAGCAGGCAGGGGGATGACCCTGGCTCACAGCACTGCCACCCTGAGAGCTGTGCAGCACCACCAACAGTGAGTGCTTTTCAGAGAGCTCTATGAGCATTGGTGCAATGCTTCTCCTGGCACAACAACTCCTGAAAGTCTGGTCTGCCAATAAACCTGAGCTCATTAAAATGACTTTTTAATTACTGACATCCTCTAAGCCAGACATCACCCTTAACAAACAGGGTGAGGGAGCAGGTGCCTGGGGAGAGCACCTTGTAAGTGCTTTTCATTATTAGAGAAACTCCAGAAACCTCTGAACAACCCGGTGTCTGTCCTCCTTCCCCTTTGCTCCCGCTGCTGAGGCTCTGGAGGTGGCAGAAAAAAGGAAACTCTAACTTCCATGAGCTTCCATGCCCAAGCTGTGACAGTGGCTCTGGGACACACCTGGACCTGCTGGCACAGCACAGTTCCTCTGCTTTTGTCTGTGCCCCTTCAGGGGGGGCAGCTGCCAGGAGGAGCTGCTGTGCTGAGCGATAACAGCTGCTCTTTGTCTGCTGCTGAAGGTGCCTGGCAGCCCCAAGAAGATAAAAAGGCTGAAGTTGTTTATAATTGTGTCACTAAATGGCTCCTGTGCCTCCCAGGCTGCTCTTGCTGCTGTGCAGATGGCCCTGCTCTGAGGGGCAAGGCACAAGAGTCACCCTGCCCTGTGCCAGTGGCACATAACCCTATCCAATGTCACCCTGCCCTGTGTCAGTGGCACCCTAACCTGTGCCAGTGTCACCCAACCCTGTTCAATGTCACTCTGCCCTGTGCCAGTGGCACACAGCCCTCTGACAATGTCACCCTGCCTATGCCAGTGTCACCCTGCCCTGTGCCAGTGTCACCCTGCTCTGTGCCAATGTCACCCAATCCTGTCCAATGTCACCCAACTCTGCCAATGTCACCCTGCCCTGTGCCAGTGTCACCAAGCCCTGTGACAGTGTCACCCTGCTCTGTGCCAGTCACCCAGCCCCATGTCAATGTCACCCTGCCCTGTACCAATGTCACCCTGCCCTGCTCCAGGGTCATCCAGCTGTGCCTTAACTGGGCCACAAATCCCCACATCTGTCACACCATGGGCACCCCTTGGCCAGCCAGGACAGGGGCACCCGCCTAGTCCTGGCTGAGGTGGGGGTGCAGGGCGCTGGGGACAGCCCAGGGTGGCACTGGGGCAGCCCAGGGTGGCACTGGGAACCCGTCCTTGGTGGGGCAGGAGGAGCTGAGGGGTCTGGCTGTGTCCCAGCCTGTGCAAGGCTCTGCAGGCACACGTGGGAGGGGAACGGCAGGAGGAAAGGAGCTCACTTGAACTGACAGATCGCTGATTACCATGACAAATGGCACCTGCTCTTCCTGATAATCAGCCATTATTCACATTCAAACCTTGCTCTTCCTCCAGAGCCAGGTTCTTTTTAACATTCCCAGGGCACTGCCCAGGACAGCTGGCAGCAAGGCCAGGCTCACCTGAGCCCTGCACCCTGGGTCTGGCAGCCTCTCTGCACTGAGAGCCCACAGGGAGAAGGGGAAGGTGATGGATTTCATGTCTGAGGAAGGGGGAAGGTGATGGATTTCATGTCTGGGGCTGCTGTGGGGCAGTGAGGGGCAAGAGGAGCAGCCCTGGTTCCTCCCTTGCTCTCCCCAAAACCCAAACCTGCTGGTGCTGCCAGCTGAGTGCTGGGTTTCACTTTCACCAGCACCATGCAATGGATGTTGAGGGATGGTGGGAGGGATTCCCACCTCTCTGAACAGCACCTGCCCCACAGGCCAGCCCATGCACCTT
Organism: Geospiza fortis; assembly: GCF_000277835.1. Classification (NCBI taxonomy): domain Eukaryota; kingdom Metazoa; phylum Chordata; class Aves; order Passeriformes; family Thraupidae; genus Geospiza; species Geospiza fortis. The sequence continues at coordinate 28,250 of NW_005054591.1, read as the reverse complement.
TCTGACACCACAGCATGCACCAGCAAAGCAAAGCAGGTGCTTTTTCCTCCCCACAGTGTCACCAGCAAGAAACCACCCCTCCAGCCCCTCTGCAGATGTCAGCCCACCTTAGCACAGATGTCATCTAACAAAACAAGGCATCACTTCACACCTTGATGCTACTAAAACTGTCCCTTCTCACCACATGGCACCTTTGATAAAGTGGTATTCCCCCCCAGAACATTGAAATGACCCACACAGACAAACCAGGACAGGATTACTGCTTGGTTTTACTCAGATATTTAGATATCTCTTTATTGCCAGCTTCAACTGTGGTTCAATAAATACAAAATTTTAAAAAAAGTCAATAGATTTTTATTAGCATTTATAATAACTAATATTATTATTATTATCATTATTAATAAATATTCCAAACCAACTGAGATTCCCTGGAGATGTCTGACTATAGTTCAAACATGAGATGCACACAGAGTCCTTTATAATATTATATTACATTTGTTTCAAGCTTATAAAAATATATATTGACTTCTCAAATGTGTATTTACAGTACTTAAGATGTGGCTAATGAATATAAAAGCATCTGGGGATGAACCACCTTGATTCCCATTTGGTTTCTAGTGAGGGGAGTGTTGCAGATGCTGCTACAGCCCTTGGAGAAGGCAAGAGCCCCATGACATGCCCGAGGCTGCATGGGAAGAGATCAGGGTCATTTTGAGGCATTTCCCTTGCAGCTGCAAAACAGCCTTGCTGATTAATTTAATTATACTACTTCCCCAAGGAGAGAAGCTGAGAGGATGCAAGTTCATTTTAATATCATAACAACAATCTATAGCTTAATCTATGAATTTTATCTCGTGTTGGAGAGGAGCTCAATTGAAAGTGTTTATTCTTGCAAAAACTGGGCTTCCATGGGGGGCTTTCCTTTCCTTCCTTGTAGGAGAGAGCAGGAGAGCTGATGACTCCTGTTTCTCCTGGGTCAGAGCCCATCCCAGAGCTCAGCTCCTGTGGGACCCCTCCACACAGCCACAGCTACCACAGGAGTGTCCTGGTTTGAAAAGGAAGTGAGTTTTTTGGGAGTTTGGTGCTCAGACCAATAGGTGCTCAGATTTGAGCCCTGGCCAGCCCCCAGCCACTGCAGCCCAGGGAAACAGCCATGACCACAGATAACTGTGCTGAGGTTCATCCCTTTCCAGCTGGGCAGCATCCAGAGGGACAGAAAATCAGATTTTAGTGGCCACAAGTGGCACCCAGAGCTGGCCCTTGTCACTTCCCTTATTCTGGAGGCAGGGTCTGTTCTGGGGGACTCGAGGGAACACGGTGCTGCCTGCTCATGGCCAAGTTTGTTTTCCAAACTGACTGTTCCAGATTGCGAGGCAAGATGTGTTCTATTACCATCTGTATGGCAGATGACCTTTGTCAAGTGGGCAGTTTGCCTTATCTCTGTCTGAGTGATCACAATCACACCTCCCTCAGGAGGGGACACCTGCTGATAACAGCCATTGAATGTCCCTGCATGGCTGATAAGAACTACAGCATCCCATTGGGAGATGGGAGCCCAGAGGGAGGAGCCAAGCATTCCTACCCGGATAGAATCTGGAGATTCTGGAACACCAGCACGGCTCCTGCACTGGATTGCCCAGAGGAACAGCAGCTGCCTCTTGCCCTGGATCTCCAGAGGCAGAGACTGCACCTTTCTCCAGGATCCCTGCTCCAGCAGAACCACCCCTGGCACTGCAGGAGGGCTGAGCCACAATTCCAATGGGACTGCTGCCAGCACCCTGACCCACAGGCTGTCAGCTTGGGTTCTGACTCTGCCAGTGTTGGTTTAGTTCACTGCAGTGTTTATTTCATCCTTTTATTATTTTTTTCTTCCCTATTAAAGAACCGTTATTCCTGCTCCCATATTTTTTGCCTGAGAACTCCTTAATTTAAAATTTATAGCAATTTGGAGAGGTGGGCAGGGTTCACATTCTCCATTTCAGGGGAGGCTCCTGCCTTCCTTTACAGACTCCTGTCTTTCCAAACCAAGACACTGAGGCACACTGTCACCTCACCACCAAGCCCTAGATGTCTCCAGATCTCCTTGAACCAGCCTGGAGCCAGCTCCTCCAGCAGCAACTTCCCAGCATGGCTTCTGCATCCCAACAGGCAGCACCAGCAGGGAGAGGGGAGAGAAGACCCAGAACCAAGCTAGTTCAACCCCCTGCCTAGAGAGCTGTAATATGCTTTCTCTAGAGATAAAACGTAAACACAGAGAGCACACAAATGCACTTGATCCTTGGGATCAGGCATTTCACTAAATGCAGGGCTTGGGTCACTGCTATTGCTCTTCAGGCTGGGACACAGGGGGATGGCAAGTGACCAACCTGACTGGAATGGGCCAGACTTGGAGAAATGATTTCTGTTAAAAACACTGACCAAGAAACTCTGGGGAGGGAGACAAGAGGCATGGTTTGAACTGCAGAGGGGGCAGGAAGGAGAGATCTTGTTTTCCCCAGAGCATATGCAGCACTCTCCTGGGCAGAGAGGTCACCCTGCCAGCCCCAACTCAATCCTCATTCACATCCTCATCCTCTCAGAGTAGCTAACAGCAGGGTCTGACCTGACTGGAGCACATTTCCAACCAGACTCTGAGCATCTCCTACAGCCTTCATCCCCTATGTAAATCTTTGCCTTTCAGCATTAATAATTCACTTGAGACACTTACAGATCACAATAAAGCCTTACAAAACTCCATACAGAGCTGCAAATACCCATTTAATTAACAAACCTCAAGGAAAGCTGTATTATTAAGATGCTATTTATGTCTTCTCTGGGATCAGGCTGCAGCTATGGGAGCTGCCAGCACGCCAGGCAGGCAGCACAGTGCTCACAAAACAAAGTGTGGATTGCATGGATGCAGCCAGCACCATTTCCTCTGTGCTTTACTGGAGAATATTTGGTTTTGTTCACCAACTGAGGTGTCAAAACTCAGTGAAGTAGCTCATGGAGCAGAAAGGATGCAACTGGGAAAAAGTTTCCTTCAGCACAGATGGGGAAAGTCACCTTCCAGGAGTTGGGCATTGGGTGAGAGCTGCTCTCTAAATATAAAAGCAATAAAAACTCCTTGTGGGGTTGCTGTGATCTGTCAGGCTGTATAAAAGTCCCCATGGATTCACCAGCAGGATACTAGATACAGAAGTGTTGGCTCTGGATTAAGACAGTGCAAAAAGGTCCATCCCACCCTGTGAACTCAACTACCACATGAAATGGCATCACTACAGTTTGACTCATCTTACAAACAGCCCTGGGGAGAGCCACGTCCCCCCAGGCACCACCCTGGGGATGCTGGGCTGGCACGGGGGACAGAAGCCCTGCTCTCCCACCACATGTTTGGCAGCACCAGCGGTTCCCACAGCCCACCTGAGACGCCCAGGATTCAGAGGTGGGGCTGGCTGGCCCAGCAGGTCTCTCCTCCCCAGGAGCAGGGGCTGCTCTGCCCCTCTGCACACACGGGCTCACACCTGCACGCCCCGGCCGTGCATCCGGATCACCTGGGCCCGCAGGCTCTGGATCCCACTCAGGATGGTCTTCTGGTGCTCTGCCAGAGTGATGCCCAGGCTCAGGATGTCTCTGCAAAATGAGCCCCATGTCAGCCAGCACACACAACCCTTACAGACAAACAGCTTGCAGGCACTCCCCCAAGACACAACCTTCTCCCCTTCCTTGCTGCTAGGCATGGGTTAACCATCACTGGGTTAACCATCACTGGGTTAACCATACACCCTTCTCAAGTGTGTATTTACAGTACTTAAGATGTGGCTAATGAATATAAAAGCATCTGGGTATGAACTAACTTGATTCCCATTTGGGAATTAGTGCACCCTTGCCAACAGTGCAAAGGCAAGAGGAACCAGGGCAGGGCAGCCCCAGCCTGGCACCCTCAGCAATAAAAACTGTCAGAGTTCCAAGAAACTCCTGAGCTTCAGCTGCTTGGGTAATTCCCAGCCACCACCTGCATCTGGAGATGTGACAGCTCAACAAGAGACATTGATTTTGAACAGATTACAGGATTAATTATCCACATTCTTGACGTGCATTTCACATCACTGTGACCACCGTGTGCCCCAACAATGACTGCTTCCAGACCAGACAGCACCCATTCCACACATGCACAAGTAAGAAAATAAGAAAATAATAAGAAATTCCCAAGGTTTAGCCCCAGCCAAAGCAGCACTGACCCTGACCAGGCATTCTGGGCTAACAGGAGCCTGCAGCACACCAGTGTGGGACACCTCTGAGCCCACCACCCTGTGCTGCAGCACCACAGGTTATCAGTAAATCACTCTGGATGTGGCTCTGCTCTCACTGCACCCACACACGAGGGTACAGTCAGGAGAAGGGGTCACTTACTGGGCTGTCATCCTGGCCACCGACTCCAGGTAGCAGTAGCCTGCAGCAGTGAAGTTGTCCTTGTATCTGCCCATTTCTATAGCTTCCAGCCATTCCCCCACGGAGCTGAACGAGGGGAAGGCTGAGAAGGTTCTCTTGGAGAGGGGGATGGAGGTGCCATGGGACCTGCCAGCAGAAAGGGTGGTGAACAGGGAGTGGGGCATGGCAGGGCAGAGGGGGGACGGGCAGGTGTGGTCACCTGGGGCATGTGGAGCTGGGACACTCTGGGGGCTCCAGGCTCTGCACCAGCTTGCTCAAGGCATTGTGGATCTGCGAGAACTTGGGCCTCTGGCTGCGGTCCTTCTGCCAGCAGTTGAGCATCAGCTGGTGCAGGGGAGGCTGGCAGTTGGCAGGGGCTGGCAGGCGGAACCCATCCTCCACAGCCTTCATCACCTGCAGGACACAAGGAGCTGAGGTCAGGTGCTGTGATGTAAACCAGAGGCAAACCCTGGGGCAAGCCAAGCCTCCCAGCCACTCCTGCAGCTGCAGCACCATGCAGTGAGCAGCTGCAGGGCACTCACATCCTGGTGGGACATGTCCCAGTAGGGTCTCTCCCCGTAGGACATCACTTCCCACATGACGATCCCGAAGCTCCACACGTCGCTGGCAGGACTGAAGTGCTGATACTGGATGGCCTCAGGGGCTGACCACAGCACCAGGCTCTTCCCACGCTGCACAGGCAGAAGGGCAGAAATGATTTAGGATTTACTGGCCCAGTGTCAGAACTCAGGACATTCCTCTGGGTGTCCAGAGTTGCCGGGACCCCTGCCAGGGGGCTCAGAGACCCTGAACACAGCCCAGAACACCTGTGGGTTTGATTATGATCCATGGAGCAAATTACCAGCTTTGTATGAAGACCTGAAAGCCACAGAAGTTTAAGTAGTGTAATAATAAAATTACCACTAGGTGAAAAAGTAGATTTTGGGATTTTTTAGAATAGGGGTTTTGGGGACAAGATGGAGGGACTTGGGCATGTCCAGCCTTTCTCCTTCTTCTCTACCTCCATCTTCTGCTGTGATGTTGGCACTTTGGGATTGGTTTAGAGCAGAAGCTCACTGTCTAACATAGGTGATAGGTATTGGGAAGTAATTGTAAACATGTTACACGTAGTTTGTAGTATAAAGACAGAACACTGCCCTGGGGCAGGCAGAGTGCCTGGAACTGTCCTGCTGGATGAACCTCAGCAGGGCAGGAGAAAAATTTTTATAGATAAGATACAATAAAAAAAACAACTCTGAGACTGAGAACTGAAGAACTCCGACTCATTCTTTGAATGTGCAGGCTGAAACAGAGACTTTTCACATATCTCAGGGCTGCAATTACCTGCAACCTTCCGAGAGCCCAGCAGGATGTGGCCAATGCTGGCAATTCCCAGGTAGCCATTCACTGTTCATCATGCCCTGCCTGGCATCACAGGGTAGACATCAAGCAAACCCATGTGCCATGAGCACATTTAATACTAAGAGAAAAGTTTTTCCTCCATTTGTTTAAAATGTCACTGCAACTGGAGTGTGAGTCCTGAAATATTAATGGGAGAGGAGGATGTCCCCAGGAAGAGCTGATGGCATTCTGTACACTGATATTTAAGGAAAACCACCTCACAGCTGTACAAACACAAGTCCTTCTGCCCTGATTTGTGCAGTGGGGTTGTGGGCAAAGCAGGCATGGTGCTATGCAGGTCCCTGACCAAACATATTGGATTTCCACCTGAGAAAGAAGCCCAAGGTGCAGAATCCCTGTTCATACTTGAAGAAGGAGATGGGAGCCTAGGAAAAGTGTTGACAACAGAATGCGGAAATGCAGCTCACCATGGTGGAGAAGATGGTTTCCATCTTGTCTTCCTGAGGCTGTCTGAACCCTGTGATCTTGCATGCCAGGCTACTGCTGACGAGGACCTTGTGGGCAGCCAGGCTCTTGTGCACATAGCCCATCTCTGCCAGGTATGCCATGCCAGAGGCAATGCCCTGCAGCATGCAGATGAGCTGCGTGCCCGTCAGCTGCCCCTCGTGTTTCTGTGAAAGCAGAGGAGGATAAGCCAAAGGGCAGCCATGGGAACACGGCCAGGAGAGTCCAAGCTGGGCAGACACCCCAGTACTCACCCTGAGGAAGGAGTCCAGCAGGCCATTCCCCATGTACTCCATCACTATCATCATGGTGCTCCCTGCTCAGACAGACAAACAGCACGGTGTCAGTGCTGCCACCATTCAGACCCTGCAGGGATTACAAATCCAGGTGCCAACCCCTGACCCCTCCCAGCACTGTCTGTCACTCCTGGAATTCCAGAAGTGATTGGCAGATCCAAAGGATGCCCTCTACCCCTGGGGGGCACTGGGCCATCCAGGTGTCCTTTGTCCCTTTGTCCCTCCCCTCCTGTCCCTGCTTGGTGGCTCCCTGCCCCTTCCCTGCCCCTCTCCCCGGGGTTCAAAGGAGCAGCAGCCACGGGCTCAGGGAGTTCTGTTGGAGCTGGTGCTGCATTCAGAGGCCTGTGGGCCAGAATAAAGCTCTGGATCCAAACCCTCCATCAGAACCGACTCCTTTCCTTCACCATCGCCTTAAAGCTTCTCTGCCAGAGGGAAACCTGAGGAGCAGCCCCTGGTATGGGGGGAAGCTCCATCCCAGCACCACCAGAGCTCCTGCAGGCCTGGACTTGTCTGCAGTGCCCAGAGCAGCCCCCAGCCAGCCAAAAGTGTCTGTGGGTGAAACAACACCCACCCAGCCAGCCCAAAGTGTCTGTGGGGGGAAACACCACAGTGCCGCTGTTTGGTTCAGGGCCAGACAAGGCCACGAACCAGACAAGGCCTCAGGCAGGTCCCATCTGGCTACACTGGTAAATATTCCAATAAATGTACCTCTGGTGATGACCCCCTCGAGGCGGATGATGTTGGAGTGGTCGAACTGGCCCATGGTGCAGGCCTGAGCCAGGAAGGAGCGCTGTTGTTTCTCGGAGCAGCCGGCCCTCAGCGTGCGGATGGCCACGGGCAGCTCGCGCTTGCTGGGCAGCTTCAGACACCCCCGGCACACCTCCCCAAACTCCCCTGCATGGCAGAGAAATGGGTTAAACACATCCCTGGCAGGATTCACAGCAGGCCATCCTGAGCACTGTGCTGCTCCTCTGCATGTGTGGGAGCCTACCTATGTGGGCCTGCCTCCTTACCTAAGGCCTTACTGGAAATGTGCCTGAACTCTAAGGGTCACTATGATAAAGTGAACATGGAGGTATACCAGCCCTCTCATTTCCTAGTACTTAGAAAAGCAGGAATCAAACCTACACTAGAGGAATCAAAACCCTCCATATTTCGTTTATATTACTTTCTAGTAGGGTCAGCTAAACAAGCTATCGGGCCCATACCCCAGAAATGATGGTTCAGCTCCTTCCCCTGCTAATGAACCCACAGACAAAACGAATTTTTATCACTAGTTTACTCCTAGGAATCAAATAAACTCACCAGTCCCGACATCTGAATTCCATCTAATGGTGTGTTTCAGGGTTTACCTCAGAACCTCGGGTCTCTCCCCTGACAATTCCCTCCCAGGTGTGTCAGTCACCTCTCCTTTCCCCTCCCAGAGCTGTCTGTCAGTCCTGGCATTCCAGAAGGGCATTGAGTGATTGGCAGATCCAAAGGATGCCCTCTACCCCTGGGGGGCACTGGGCCATCCAGGTGTCCTTTGTCCCTTTGTCCCTCCCCTCCTGTCCCTGCTTGGTGGCTCCCTGCCCCTTCCCTGCCCCTCTCCCCGGGGTTCAAAGGAGCAGCAGCCACGGGCTCAGGGAGTTCTGTTGGAGCTGGTGCTGCATTCAGAGGCCTGTGGGCCAGAATAAAGCTCTGGATCCAAACCCTCCATCAGAACCGACTCCTTTCCTTCACCATCGCCTTAAAGCTTCTCTGCCACAGGGAAACCTGAGGAGCAGCCCCTGGTATGGGGGGAAGCTCCATCCCAGCACCACCAGAGCTCCTGCAGGCCTGGACTTGTCTGCAGTGCCCAGAGCAGCACCCAGCCAGCCCAAAGTGTCTGTGGGGTGAAACACCACAGTGCTGCTGCTTGGTTCAGCACCAAGGGCCAGACAAGCTCAGGCACGTCTCATCTGGCTATATTGGTAAATCCCAATAGTCTTACAACTGTTGTCTGTAAAATTATTGCTGCTCAACAATCCAGAGTAGCCCCAGAAAACAAGGCTGTCTGCTCTGACAATAATTTATACACCCCATGGAAGCTGCTGACCCTTAGGCACCTCCAGAGCCTCTCAGTGCTCTCTCCATGCTCTGCTCCAGTGCATATTGTGTTTAGCCCATGAGAGGAGGAGTAATAACCAAGGTCATGCTCTGGGCCTGGCTGGTTCTGTCTCCTGGTCTGTTTCCCACAGAGCTGGACACAGCAAGGCTGTGAGGGAGGGTTCCTGCAATCCTTGAGGAAGAACATCCCACTGCACAGCCATGCGCTCCACAACAGGAGCTAAGGAATTCCCAACATAAAAATTCAATTCCCAACATGAAAAAACCAATATTGGCTTGACAGCAAAAAGTGTGTAGCTATGAGCAGCTTTATTGATTTGGAAATCAGGTTATTGTTAGGTCAGCAGTGAGACAAACACACTCCCTAATTCCTTAGATTTAAATGTCTTCCTTACTAATTTCTTTCTTGATTTTTCAAACACCAGTTTGCTCATGAAAGGTACATGGGGCTCCTCTGAGCTGCTCCACCCTGCAGTTCAGAGGCAACCTCATCCCCTCTTCAATGTCCTCTCCCCTTCAACACTGTCCTTCAGCTGCAGGCAAAGCCCTCCCTCCTCCCTTCCTCCACCTCTGCTGCTGCTACAGCTGAATTTATCTTTAGGAAAACAAATGACAAAGAATGATCACGTTTCCCACTTTCTGGCACACAGTAGCCATTAAGGCTCTAGGGTCCAGTCAGGGGATTTTAATTTGCTTTTAAGTTTTAGGCAGTGAAGTTGATGAAAATCGATAAATCATTAGGTTCACGTATTTATAAATAGTTTTCATGCTGCTGTCAAACTGCCCAGATGCAGATAATTGCTGATGCTTTCTGCTCTGCGTGGCTTGGCTGTGCTCAGTGCCTCAGGAAAACACCAGGAATGAGGAACAAAGCTTCAGGATAAAACCCTCGCTGGATAAATTCCCATCCTGTGCTGCAGGTGGGTACCCCCAGGACTGCAGCAATGCCATGGCCCAGTGGAAGGGGAGCACACCAGCACAGCCACCACCCCGTGGAACTTGCCTGTCCTGATAATCCTCTCAATTTTGATGCTGGCATTGTCCAGCTCCTTGGCAAAGAGGTGCACAGCCTGCATGGGGTCCTCGCAGGTGCTGGGGTCGATGTACGTCCTCCTGGTTGGTATTTTAACTGCAGGAAAGGCAGAAAGGGCAGGTGAGAGGGGCTCAGCAGAACTTCCACCCACCCATCCTGGGAAACACCATCCCAGCTCATCCATCTCCTGGTCTGTGGGCAGAATCAACATTATACCTTTCTATAAGCATAGCAAAAGACTCATTTCTAAGGTTTCTAAGATTATTTTTTTAGGATTGAGTGAATCCAACTGCTCTGCTCCACTGCCACAACTCCTGGGTAATGGAGAGCAGCCCCTTTGCTCCAGTGAAGCGCCCACCCTCCAAAGCCAAGTGAAATGGTCAAGGCAGGCTCTTCTACTTCCAAGGTGCTTTGGGGAACAGAAAAGCATGTGTGCACTCCATGGGCTGGGAATCAAATAAACTCATCAGTCCCTAGATCTGAATTCCCTCTGACAACTGTAAAATTATTGCTGCTCAATAATCCAGAGTAGCCCCAGCAAACAAGGCTGTTTGCTTGAGAAGCTGACAATAATTTACACACCCCATGGAAGCTGCAAGTGTCCCCATTTCCTCTGGCAGGCAGTGACCCCCACACAGCCAGGATAGACATTAGCACATGGAGCTGTCAACCCACGGTCCTCAGAGAGCCTTGCTGTGCTGGCCCCTGCTCTGGGATAACACAGGGTGACAGCACTTCAAAAGTGAGGGCTCAGGGCTGCTTTGGTGGGATGTTAACAATGATAAACCAGGGATAAATCAGGGATCCCCACAGTCACACCAGCTGTGACAGCTGGGTGCCACTTACAGTGGAAGTACAGCTCCTCATCCCCATCCTGGCTGGCCTTGCTGTACCCACACTGCCTGCAAAGAGAATGAAGATGCACAGTGTCAGGACCCAGGACATTCCTCTGGCTGCCCTAGAGGACTCAAGACCCTGGCAGGGGGCTCAGAGACCTTGGCACGGAGTCACAAACACCTGTGCCTTTGATTTTAGCCCATGGAAACAATTACCAACTTTATGTGAGGAGTTACAAGCCATAAGAGTTTGAATAGGATGTAAGTGAATTTATCACAGAGTGAAAAAGTAGAATTTTGGGGTTTTAGAATGGGGGTTCAGGAGGCAAGATGGAGGGATTTGGGTGTGTCCTGTCATTCCTCCTGCTTCTTCTTAGCCTCCATCTTCTGCTGTGATGGTGACACTTCTGGATTGGTTTAGAGTAGAGACACACTGTCTAACATAGGTGATAGGTATTTGGAAATTATTGTAAATAATGTACACATAGTTTTTAGTATAAAAAGCTAACACCACCCCAAGGCAGTCAGTGTGCCACAAACCAACCTGCTGGACAGACCTCAGCAGGTCAGAGAAGGAATGTAATAGATAACAGCAAATAAACAACCTTGAAAAGCCGAACAGAAGAATCCTGACTCCTTCTTCAGCTGCCAGGCTGGGAAAAGAGACTCTAACACATCTCGGGGTCATCCTGACCACAGAGACTCTGAGAGCACAGCAGCACCTGGGCAGTAGCTCCTCACCCCAGCTCAAACCCCCCTGGACCACGCCTGGCCCTGCTCACCTCCTCCAGACCATCACACCAAGCACCAGGGACAGCAGCACTGTCAGCCCCACGATGGCCACCACGGCGATGATGAGGACGGGGCTCTGCTCACTGGAGGCCACTGTCACTGCAGGAGGGAAGCAGAGCCACTCATCAACCAGGTTTGAGGAGAGCAGCTGCCTTGCTCACTGCTCCCATGGCCAGCCTGGGTGATCCAGAAGAGCTGTGGGAGTTTGGCTGCTTTTTTCACCATCCTCACAACAATTCATGTTCTGGTTCTGTGACAGTGCTCACAGGGGTCTTAGGATGAGTGAAGAGACGAGGATCTGACTCCCTGTTTCAGAAGGCTTGATTTATTATTTTATGATATATATTATATTAAAACTATACTAAAAGAATAGAAGAAAGGATTTCATCAGAAGGCTGGCTAAGAATAGAAAAAGAAAGAATGAATGGCAAAGGCTTGTGCCTCGGACTCTTGGTCTGAGCCAGCTGACTGTGATTGGCCATTAATTAGAAACAACTCTATGAGACCAATCACAGATGCACCTGTTGCATTCCACAGCAGCAGATAACCATTCTTTACATTTTGTTCCTGAGGCCTCTCAGCTTCTCAGGAGAAAAAATCCTAAGGAAAGGATTTTTCAGAAAACATGTCTGTGACATGGTTCAGCTTTAAGAGCCCAGGCTGGTGGGATCAGTCCAACATGTTGGGCACTGCAGACAGAGCAGCCCAGCACTGCTGCACCAGCTCCTGGTGCTGGTAATCAGAGCTGAGCAAGAATCCTGTTTATCAGAGGAACATATCAAAATTTATGGCCTTACAAATAGTTTTCTTTCATCACATTAGTCCCTTTTCCTCCTGCTTTTGCAAACAGGGGTATTAGATAGCGACTACATTCTCTATAAAATTTTTATTGGCTTCAATTAATTCTGAAATGTCTTCTGTATGGCAAATGAAGGCAATTTAAAGCCCTGTTAAACACAATCTGTGGGAGCTGTTCTGAGCCAGCCAGCTCAGCCTTGCTCTTCCAGCCAGCGTGGGGGATTGTGCCGAAGCCCAACATCCCTCCAGCCCTCTCTCAGTGAAATAAGATGCTTTTGGACCACAGTTATGAATGGGAATTTAAAAGGAGAAGTCCCAGCAGATAACACTGTTGCTGGCTGCCCTGAGCCAGCCAAGGAGCAGGCAAGCCAAGTGCCTCCTGAGCCAGGACAGCAGCAGGGAGCAGTCATGAGCTAAGCGTGGTTTTGGGCAAGCTCAGCCAAAGAGCAGAGCCTGTCCCAGCCTCCTCATGAGAAAGGAGCCAGACAGCAGCTGCCCTCATTGACTCTTCACTGAGAAGAGACAGGACAGGCTCCCCCAGCACAGGCAGGACCAACCTCATCAACATCTAATGGGAAAATGCAAGGAAAAGCAAATTCCTGGGCAGCAGTGACCCTTAGACCTGGAGCAGCAGAACCAGAGGAACAAGTGCTGCTCCATGAAACAACAAGCACAAGCTGCAAGCACAGCATCCCCAGGGCTCAGCTTAGAGCCCTCCTGCACTTACACTCTGCCAGTGTCTCCACTTCAATGCCAGGGTTGTAGTCTGGAGAGGAAGATGTTCTGATTTGGAAAATGTAGAGGGTACCAGGCTTCAGGTTATTGACTGTCACGGCCGTTGATGTGGTTTTCACAGTTGAGTAACTTTGATCTCTCTGATCCTGTGAAATAATGAGATACCTGAGATGGAGCTGGACTGACAGCTGTGACACAGAGCCAGCAGGGCACAGTCCTGTCCTCAGCTCTGGGCCCCGTCAGGACAGCCTCCAAAAGAAACAATACATCCACTACATGTCTGATCAACAGAAATTACATGGGAAGGTCACAGGAGACGGCAGACGGAGGTGGATGGTGCTGTGAGGACATGAAGGCAGAGGATGGGGTGGTGGGGAGCAGCTGTGCCACCCCTCATGGCAACTTCCCCATGCCAGGCTCAGCTGTGGCAGCAGCCAGCCCTTCCCTGCTCCCTGCTGCAGCTGCTCAGGACTGGAGCAAATCTGTGGGGATTGGTGAATGGCAGGGGGAGCCCAAAGGGCACCCCAGACCCAGAGTTCAGTGTCCCCACCCCACATTTCAGCACAAGCAGTGTCCCAGCCCCATTGTCCAGCACGGGCAGTGTGTCCCAGCCCCACAATTCAGCACAGGCAGTGTCCCAGCCCCATTGTCCAGCACAAGTTCAGTGTCCCAGCCCCACATTTCAGCACAGTTCAGTGTCCCAGACCCACAGTTCAGCACAGGCAGTGTCCCAGCCCCACAGTTCAGTGTCCCCACCCCACAGTCTGGCATGGGCATGAGCAGCAGCCACTCACTGCACTGCTCACATCACTGCCAAATGTGTTTCCATTTGATAGGTTTCCCCCTTTGAATCTTCACAGTAAAAACAAAAGCTTTAAAAGCAAAGATTAGGAGCTAAGTTGATATCCGTGTCAGCATCAAGAGCCTCATTTCAGTGAATAACTGCTAAACTGAATTTAAATTCTCTACTCAAGGAGGAAGGTTCCTCATTTCATACCCCAAGTATCGTGTTGCTGCAGCCCATTTGCACAAGAATTAATGTCTTGGGCTCCAGCATTTGCCCTCCTCCACAGATCCCTCCTCTCAAATCTATCAGATGCTGCAAATCACATTAATATGAATCAGCTTCAGGGTAGCTTGTTTCTAAATACAGAATGCTGACATGTCACCTGCACAGTGTGCCTGACACACCATCAGCTCCAGAACGAGCCTGAGCACACGCAGATAAGGTAATTTGCAGAACTGTGTCATAAACTGCATTCATTCTCATTTAGAGCTTTGTGCCTGCTCTGCCCACTGGTATTTCTCCTAAAATCCCCAACCTACTGCACCTGTCAAACAGCAGCAATTTTTAAAATCAAGAAACTGTCATAAAAATATTTCCCATGTAGAAGGGCCACCCACAGTCACAGGTTTGTGGCTCTCAGTCCAAATCCAGTGCAGACCACAAGGTCCCACACTCTCCTGGAGAGCAGGCTGGGGATACAGAGAGCATCTCCTCCGGGATGTAGGAACCACTGTGCTCTCAGTCCCTGCCCAGCTGCAGTCCCAGATGGATGGGCACACACAGCACCCCTGCTCCTGAGGGGGGCCAGGGAAGGGCACAGAGCCAGGGGCACAAGCAGAGCCCATGGCAGTGCCCAGTATTGCCAGCCAGGGGCTCTGTACAAATCACAAAGAGGACAGGACTGCTGGGGAACACCTCTTGAGCTGTTTTATTTTCCAGCATCAGCCTCATTACATGGTGATGACAATGGGAAGATGCCACCAGCTCACATCCCAGGCAGCAGACAAAGAACTTAATGTCACAACTCACTTTAAAACTTTTTTGACCAATCACACAAAGCAAAAGCACATTGACAGGAGTTCCAGCCAACCAGTATAAGCACACATACCTTTGGTTAAACAATGCTTGCTTATTTCAAATACAATACCTGCTTGTGAGCCTTAAAACACAATGCACAGAACTCCATTATTAAGGTTAGAACTTCCTAATATCTCACTAGATAAACTTTTCTGTAGCTTAGGGAGTTATTCTAGACTCCTTAATACTTAATACTCCTTAATAATAACTCCTTAAGCATTAATACACAGACCATTGTTCTGTTTGTCCTTTCTTTTCTACTTCTTACAGAATTTTTCTGCTGACCAATCTCATGGCTACTGCTCAGCTCCAATCCCAGTTCTGCTGTCTCTGAGGCCTGCCTTTTGCAGCTTTCCCAAACCCCTGTGATTTTAAGGATTCCCACACCCAGAGCCTACCTTCTCAAAGTACTTGACCTCGTACTCGGTGCCATTGGCAGTGAGCAAGCCTGGCTCCTGCCAGGACAGGGTGACACTCTTCTGCTCCACTCTGTCTGTGCGGATGTCAGTGACAGGAGTTGGCACTGAAAATGCAGAGAGGAAAAGGGCACTGACTGAGGGGCTGCTCCAGTAAAACATTTCACTTAAACAGAGTGTGGGGCTTCTGCAGACACCAGTCCTCTCTCTCTGAATCAGGACTGGAATAGCTCCAGGATGAGCTGGTGGCCATCCAGTGGGAGAAGATAGTGGTAAAACACATCAGCTTTGTAATCCATGGGCTGCCTGCAACCCTCCAATGGAAAACTGGCAAAAATCCCAACAGCATCCTCCACCCTTAGTGCTGCTGGAGTCTGAGGATGGGTTCGTATCCTGGGCTCTGAACCCCTGCTGAGGATGTCTGGGAAAGGCAAAACACAATCTTTGATCAGGAGGGCTGGTGGGACACACCAAGGCCTCCTGAACCACCTCACACCAGATCTACCCTGGACTGCTGGGGGTTTGACCCCTGCTCTGAGAGCAGGCTGTGCCTCAGGAGCTGCCTGTGTATTTCTGGTCAGCACAAACTGCCTCCCCAACGTGCAAGCATCCATTTAGTTCATCCACTGCAAGATGCAGTTGCCAATATTCCCATTTTTAACCAGGTTTGGCTCCAAGCAAGTCTCCAGCCTATGCAGGCAGCAGCTCACAGCCCTCAGGCACAGCAAAAGCTGCACAGGGCCATTGACTGTTTCCAGCTTGTCCTACTTCCCATCAAATCAGGACATTCACTGGACCTGTTTCTGTCCCACCAAGACTCCTGTGGAGAGGAACAAGTCCCTAGAAAGTAAACTTAAATATCCATGAAATTTTGTATTTATTACTTAGCTCATTAATCTTTGCTGAAATAAAAAGCCCTCGTGATGTTTTATTCATGGTGATTTGCTCCTTGATTCCAAGTCACTTTGGCTCCCTGTGAGAGGAGTCAAAGGGGCTCCTGTGCAGCTCCATGGCCCACACACAGCTCCCTCTGGGTGTGAGACATAATCCAACATTATCCCCCAACACTTGCCTTGGGTCCTGCTCCTGTGAGATAAGCCAAGTGCTGCTTACTGTGTTGTATGATCCCCATCAATAAAATATCACACAGCTGCCCTCCTGTGTCTCTGAATCCTGAAAATGGACTGGAGAGACCTGACTGCGTGGTCCTGACTGTTAACAAAGTCATCAGGAAAAATCCTGCTCGCTCACAGATGTGTTTTAGAGCAGAGCTCATGGTACATGACAGAAAAGCAGGTGCCAGCCTCAAACATGTTTAAAAAACATTAAAGAAAATCACACAGGCTATAAAGCATTTCACACTGTGTAAAAAAATGTATTTCCCATCAATATTTTAAGCTCTCCTATCATTGCCTCTATTTGAAAAAGCAAACATTAAATTATTCACCACTCTGCCTGATTTTATAAACTCCATTCCCCTGTACATGGGTTTTCTCCTGTTGATTAACCTGAGTAGCAGCAGAACAGGCATAAAACTACAGCAGAACAGGCATAAAACTACATGTGGCACCGTGTCCTTCCCCAGAACAACTCACTGCACCCAACAGCTGCACTTGGGCACCTGCTTGTGCCAGATAGAGCCACCTCTCTCCTCCCTCACCAGTTACTAACATCCCAACCCTGAACATGCCTCAGATATCTCCATTCCAAAGCAGAGAAGCTGCCTCACCATCAGCATGCAGCCCTTTCAGGACAAAGACCCCAGGAGCTCAGACTTTTGCCCAGAGCTGGCTCATCCTGCAGCCCCACTGCCCCACAGTGACTGAGTCAGCCCTGAGCACACACAGGCAAATCTGCTTTGGAGGACCAAATCCAGCTCAACCCCCTTCTCCAGCCTCAGGAAGGAGGATGCATTCTGGCACTGGTTGCATTATTAATCAGCAGCAGATTTAAAAGCTCTTTAAGGCAGGAGCCTTGTATTCCTGCCGGGAATACAAATGACAGTGGCCTGGAGTGCACATTTACATGGCTAATGCAGCTTCACTCCTGCAGGCAAACAGTTCCCCTCACTCCTCCAACACTTTTATTTAGTCCCATGCTGGGGACAGATTAGAAAAAACACAGTATTAATTTTGCCACCTGCAGACTAAATTGCATCTCTTCTTTTGGCTGCAATTACAAGGAGCGATGGACAATTCCCTCTGGTGACTGCTGGAGGGGAAGGACAGCACGGAGCTGGATTAGAGGAGCAGGATCTGACAGCTAAATAAGGTCTTGTTTCTTGTTTAATTTTTCCTCAGAACCTGCTTATCAGCAGACAGAGCTCCCCTGCTGCTGTGAACGACTCTGAGAGCACAGCATGACAGCCAGCACTGCCCAGGCATCCCTGGAGCCTCCCTCCTCCTGACCTCTGGCCCCATCCAGCACCTCTGTGGTGGGCTCCAGTGACAAGGGGCTGCAGAGTCAGGACTCCAAGGAACCTTGTGCTCTGAGGAGCAGCTCCCCACGCTGTCCCTGCCAGCTGTGGCTCCGTGTCCTGCCCACGCAGGGTCCCCTCCTCGCAGTGGGGTCTGACAGAAAAACTCAGGACACAACTTCTCCCCAATTCTCCCCTTCTTTGCTGGTAGGAATGGGTTAACCATCACTGTCACCCCTTGCCAGTGGTGCAAAGGCAAGAGGAACCAGGGCAGGGCAGCCCCAGCAATAAAAACTGTCAGAGTTCCAAGAAACTCCTGAGCCTCAGCTGCTTGGGTAATTCCCAGCCACCACCCGCATCTGGAGACTTGACAGCTCAACAAGAGACATTGATTTTTAATAGATTACAGGATTAATTATCCACATTCTTGATGTGCATTTCATTTCCCTCAGGAGTACACGGCATCGAGCAAGGGGCTGAGATTTCCCCCTTCCCCAGGGGAAAAGCTGTTCTGACCAGCCAAGGTGTTGGGAAGGACGAAAGTTTGGCAAGAGAGTCTCACAGATATGTGTGCTTAGCAGGAAGATTTTTAAATGTAGAGTCTGAAGAAGGAATAGAGATGGAAGCAAGTTTTGATATTGAAGAAAAGAATTGCTGAGCCAGTCTTACTGGATAACCAAGGAGGAAAAGGGTGTGTTAGTTAGAAGGGGGTTTATGGCTTAGAGCAAAGGATAAACCCACCCCAAACAAGAAGATGTTTTTACCAAGCAGAAAGAGAGCACAGGCAAACAAGTCAGCAAAGTTGCAAGCAGAAAAAAGGTCTCAGAATTTTCCACTGCAAGAAAACTGAAAACCAACTTCTAGCTTAAACTGTAATGTACTGACTTTTAGTGATTGGAGAACAGTAACATGAATATGGTAATTATAGCAGTTATGATAGGCTACAGATAAAAGTTAAGGTATAGATTGGTTCTGCTGTATTAAGATGCTCAGCAAAGAAAAGTATAAAATGCATTGTAACCAAAATAAAAGTATATAATGCAATGTAACCAAAACTCTGTGCCCCTGG
Source organism: Geospiza fortis (assembly GCF_000277835.1). NCBI lineage: Eukaryota > Metazoa > Chordata > Aves > Passeriformes > Thraupidae > Geospiza > Geospiza fortis. Next base: position 9,631 of record NW_005054591.1, on the reverse strand, counting down.
CCTGAGCTCAGGAGGCAGAAGACCTTCCCAGAGCTAAATCCATCCTTGAACAGCAAAGATCCTAATGAGGAGTGACACCTCAGCTGAGGAGCAGTCTGCAGCACAGCATCCCCCAATGGAGCCACAGGGATTATGGCACAAGGGAAGAGAAAGCAGCAATGTGCACAAAAAAGCATTTGATCAAGTGGTGGGAAAATTATTTCTAACAAGATCAAAGTTTAATCTCTTCAGATGAAATTGTTGGCCGCTTCCTGCCAAGAGGTACCTGAGGATCATCTGTCTCCATTAAGTGTGGCTTGGGAAAGGGTTTTCATGCAAATTAATAATGTAACTGCAGAGGAATGGACAAGGACACGACAAGCCAGAGCTGACTGTCCTTCAGCAGAGCCAACAGCACAGGAGGGACCTGACTGTCCTTTGGCACAGCCAACAGCTGAGGAGGGACTCCTGAGCCAACTCCTCTGGTCAGGGGCCTGTGCACAGGCACGGGCACTCACTTCCCCTTACCTGAGGGAACAGAAATGCCAAACTGGAAATGGAAGGGGACAGTTACAGTAAGAACTGTGTCACAGACCAGCGCAGGATAGAGAGAGGAAATCAATTTTTTTTGTTTCTGAAGGATAGCCAACATTTGAATTATCTGTTTTAAGAAGGGGTTTTTGATGAATGGGCTGGAAATGCTGCTTCATCAAAGGGGGTTTTATGATTTATAAATTCAAACTGCAGCCAGATCTCAGAGCAGACTTGTCCCTTCACAGCTCAGGCTGTCACCAGGCTCACTCCTTGTGTAGGAGCTTTGGGGGGTAGGACAGTGGGGATGGACAGAGACCAGACATCTCTGCAGCCAGGGCTGGGAACTTGTGGTTCATTGCAAAGGGCCTGGGTGCAGGGCCCTGCTGGGAGCTGCCAGCCACAGCTCAGAGCAGGCTGAGAGAGGAGAGGGGGAGAGAGGATGAGAGAGTGAGGTTGCCATTACAATACCATAAATCTTCTTCTGTGCTGAATATTCTAATTCTCATTAACCAATCTAGTACAAGATACAAACTCTATAGCATTTCCATACAGCCTATAAGAATCATTACATTCCCACACTGGGTTACATTTTAAACCCTAAAAACTCCTCTTTGGGCCCCTTCTGCCAAGCCAGCAGGGTCTGCTCTGAGCCTTGGGCCTGTCTGCAAGCAGAGGGTGTTGCTCCATCAAAAGGGGATCACCTTCAGCTGGCCATGCCATTGTTTTCCAGTTGTTCAGTAACTGAGG
>NW_005054591.1:0-8131 GCF_000277835.1 Geospiza fortis | reverse complement strand
GTCTGCTGCGGCACGAAGCCCACGCTGGTGCCACACTGCTGGCAGTGCCCTGGCGGCCCCGTGGGGCAGCGGGCACACCACAGGCTGTAGGTGAGGTCGCTGCGGCCACCCGCGTCGGCCGGGGCGCTCCAGTGCAGCACCAGGGAGGACTGGCGCAGGCTGTACACCAGGTTCCTGGGGGCTGAGGGGGGGCCTGCAAGGAAAAGAGGGTCAGTGCACAGGTGTTGGGGTAAACGTGGAGGGATGTGCTCCCTGCTGGTGGAGTGATTAAATTATTCTTTGCTTAAAAAAGGGAAAAGTCCAGAAGTTTCTCTCGCAGTTTGGACCTTTGGGACTTCACCTCAGACCTGGGGCTGTCCAACTGGGCAGAGGCCAAGAGCTCCCACTTAGTTAATTCACTAGAAAATGAAAAGAACAAAGGAAATAATTGCTTTTGTGGGGTATTTTAGCAGGAGCAAGAACCTCTGACTCCTGGCTCATTTTTTCTCTGTAAGAGCTTTATTATCTTGCTTTTTATTAAACCTTTTTCTGTTTCCAACACTGCCTCAGCAGCCGCCCTGCTAATTTTATGCCGTTCAGGGTAGCTGAGCTGTCTCAGGTGTGATGGGTTTCTCTGAGAGCTCATAAGACCTGGCTCAAAGAATCACAAACCTGTAGGTTCTCTCTGGGAGCAGCAGAGCAGGCACTGGGGGCAGAGCACAGGGGCACAGTCCTGGACAGCCACAGGCAGGGGTGGCACAAGGGGACACAGATGTCCTGGACAGCCACAGTCAGGGGTAGCACGAGGGGACAGGAGGCATTGGTGGCATGTGGGACAGAGGATGCCAGCTGCAGGGGTGTGTGTGCACCACCAGCCACAGCTCACAATGAGGGACACCTGTCTGGTCCCAGCACCTCCCTGAGCAGCACCAGCCCTGGGAGCCCACTCCTGGTCAGACACTGCCCAGCCATGCTCAGCAGACATGGAGGGTTCCTCATCCCTGTGCTGCCAGCTGGACAGCATCCATCACCAGAGCAGCTGGAGTCCCGGCCAATTAACTAGAGGCCATTTAATTAAAACCTGTGAATTACAGTGACTAAATGACAGTGCCCCAGTTTATCAGGGAGTCTGTGAGCCTGACTGCACATCTGCCTCACCAGTCTGGGTTGTAGGGACAGCCCCTCCATCCCCTGCATCCCCTCCCCAGTGCTGCATCACCCCAGCACAGACCCCGGGGTGAGCACACAGAGCAGGCAGGCCCAGCCCTGGGCACTGCAGGACAGACAGGGTGCCTGGGCAGACAGACAGACAGACAGAGTGCCTGGGCAGACAGACAGAGACGTACGTGTGCAGGAGGCAGATGGTGGGTCTGAAGGAGACCTGGAGTAATTTGTCTGGCACAAACAGAAGGTGGAGGCTTCCTCATGTGTGAAGCTGTGCTCAGGGCATGGAGAACACAGAGGGAGACGGAGGGAGAGCTTGTAAAACCCTGGAAGGCAAGCTGAAAGAGAGAGAGGCTGTTAAGGGGACAGCCACACAAACTGGGACATGTCTGCTGACTGCATTTCCCTGTTTCCTGGAGCCTCCTTTGCTGCCCCTGGCCAGCAGACACCACCCTCTAAGCTGCTCTCCCTGAGCACCTGCGTGATCCTGGCACCAAGAAAGAAAGATGTCCCTGGGTTTTACCCATTTGGGTTGTGTAGCTCTGCACTGACTTTCACAGTAAATGTCATTCCCTATCTAGGGTGCTGGATAAACCAGGAAAAAATAGCAAATGTTAAAATTACTCCCAAAATTTCCAGTTCCCTCTTTAGAGTTGAGAAACCAAATCAAAACTTGTGGTGTATTCATAGAATGGAGACACAGTGTGCTTTTTCCTTTAGTTAGGCAGCACTGACCACCACAGAGGGCAGAAACATCACTGCATCAGACAGGAAAATCAATCCTGTTTACAAACATGATGGGATCCAAGCACTAAACCCAGACCCCATCCCTCAGATGTGCCTGTCACACAAATCTGACATCTCATGGCAGGAAACTGAACATTTCCAATTAGAAGTGTCTTTCAGAATAGTCCACCCTGTTTTCTAACAGCCAGAAGTAAGTTTACAGAAGTGCCTGACATTAATAATGCCACAAAATGCCCCAATTTGCATGTCCTAGGAGCAGGCACCACAACCCCATGTGAGTGCGTCCCACGAGGAGCCATGGGCTTTACTTGCTAATTTTTTTTTCCTTGGCTGTCCAAAACTTGCCCTTGAAAAGAACAAAAGTGCCCAGCACATGTGATGCATCATGTGTGTGTCTCTGTTTCTTTTTTCAGACAAACTCCCACCCTCTTCCACCTCATCCTACGAGTGTTTTTCTTGGTCTCCAGCTGGTTTAGGTGTCCCTGTCATTTCACAGTGCTTATTTCTGCAGTGGGTATGTGACAGCTCTTGAGGGGATCAGGTCATCAATTTATAGAATGAAATTCTCTTTTTTTGTACACTGCTTTCTATCCTATTCCTGGTCCTCTGGTGCTACCACAACTAAATTATTAAACAATAAAATTCAATAATTCATTGTCCCAGAGCCAAAGGGTGGCAGTCAGATGGGTCAGATGGGTCAGATGGATCAGCTGCCTCTCTCCAGCTCCACCACTGCTGACCACAGGAGCTCCTCAAGCAGGGAGGATCACACTTATGATCCTGTCACTGCCAGGGAGAGCACATTCCCCTCTGTAACACTGCCTGCACACTGCCAAACCAGCAGCACTCATTTGTGAGGCAGCTTGGCTAATTACCCAGCATGAAGCAACCTTAGGAAAGGCTTCTCTTAGCACCTCATCTGACACAGCTCCTCAGGCAGGAGCGGGTGTTTTTGGAGAGAGCAGCATCCTCTCTCATTGCCAGCCTGTGCCATGGGGAAAGCAGGGGTAACTGAGGATGCAGACCTAGAAAATGCAAGGTTTCCTACTCCAGTGGCACAGGACAGCTTTCCATTTCCCTTCCCAGTGAAGTCCTACCAGCAGCAGTGCTGTGTGTGCCAGCATGAATTAATAACAGCTGCAGCCTCACTCAAAATGCCTATACAGGCATTTATAATTAACACTACAACTCGGTTGTCTTCCAAAATCAATTCCTTTCCAGTTTTGGTCGTGGGATTGTATTTGACAAAGTTCATCTGCTTTAATGTGTGTTCATTTTCTCTGTTGAAGCAGACATTCATAAAAATGCTCTTTAGGAAAGCCACAGCTGGGGAAACGGGCAGCCAGCACTGGGGGTGCCACAGCAAAAACCAGGACAGCACCACAGGCAGCTTGACAGCCCCAGTCCCTCCCAGCAAGGGGCAGACTGGGAGCACTGGGCCCCTCCAGCCCTCCCTGAGCAGCACTCAAACCTGCAATCCCACCTCTGTCACCCAAATTCCCAATGCATCTCTCCCAGCAGCTCCTGCTGACCCCTCACCGGGCCAGGCTGGCACAGCCCTACTCCATCTATCTAAATCCCATTACCAAGTCACTGTTTATTATGTTCCAAACGTTTCATCAGTGCTTCAGAGGCAAAGTGCCTCAGGCCAGCAGAGTGGGAAGGAGGGGACAGCAGCCCCAGGGAGGGACAGATGCTGCCAGCAGTGCCCATGGACAAGGACACCCTGCCCAAACCAGCCAGGGCACCAAATCATTGACAGAACAGAGCTTCAGTGCTGCACTGAGGTGGCCAAAGAGCCTTGCTGAAAACATCCTTGGGTGGCAGAGAGGCTCCTGCCCCTCCACGCTGAGTTTGAGGTCTCATCCTGCCTTGCTGAACCAGCTGTGATCAATACTGCAGGCAGAGAGGAAGGACAGCACTCATGTCCAGTCTCTGTGCCTCTGTGAGAGGGACAAAGTCAGCATGAGGAGCAATCAATGCAAGCACTGAGTCAGGCTCTTCTCACCTTGCTTCCATGTCTGCCAGGATGGGAATGTTGGGCTGTACCACCCCAGAGAATCCAAGAGCACCTTGCCTTCCACACAGTTTGGAGGTTTTTAATAACTGGTTTTAAACAAGCAGCCTATGGTCCAACACATTGCCAGCAATTCTGACACCTCTAGACAATGCTACTCTGTAATTTTTGTCCTTGTTAAATAATTTGTGGAGTACTAAAACGAAAACCCGAGTCCAAGGGCAAGATCCTTGTGCATCCCCAACTACGAACTCTTAACAGCAGAAATTAAATTTAGTGATTTAGCCCAGAAGAAAGACAGTCTGGAAATATCTACCAGAGTGCAATTGATGAATCCAGCCAGGACTGACAGAACCTCATTGCTATTTATGCCAGAATGTTCCTCAAGGACACACTGAAGCAGGCACATCCACTGAGCCAAGTGCAATTCACTGCTGTGTTCTCAGCTCCCTAATGCAGGCACCAAGCAGCTCCTGGTGAAGGACTGGCTGACCAGTCAGACAGACAGAAGGACAGCCTCTGCAGCACCCTGCTGAGCCCTTCAGCTCACACAAACCCCCTCAGCTGTGGGCAAGACACGTCCCCTCTGGATTTCAACAGCCCATCCAACACGTTCATCCAGCAGCCAGATATCCATGACCTTAACCTCACAGGAATCCTGCAAACAACTTGTGATGCTTGTAATTGTCAGAGCAGCTTGCTCCGAAATTAAATGTCATGGAGCGATTTGTGTGTGGATCTGTCACGACTTCCAAAGGCAGAATTATTTCAGACACACTGTGAGCAGCAAGGGAACGTGCAATCCCAAATGATGAGCACCTCCAAAGCTGGACATTACTGCAGAGAGACTCATTTTGCTGCTCCATGTGCGTGGCTGGTGGGCAGCAGCACCCAACACCCAGCTGATCTCACCTCATAACCTCCCCTCAATGTGCCCAGCTCCAGAATTCCTCTGGAATTTCCTCTGGAATTTCCTCCAGTTCCACACAGCTGCAAGCACAGGGCCTGACTGTGGGATGCCTGTGGCTGCATCTGTGATGAAAGCAAAACCTGGTGCTCTGTGCAACTTGCAGAGCCCCAGGAGGAAAAATAAATGTATGCATAATCCTCCAGCATCAGTCAGCAGATAAAGAACACTCCAGGAGCACTTACAGGTTTGTAAGCTAATGTATAAAAGATGAAACAAATCAAAAGCTCCAAGTGCTGTACATTTGGATCCATCTTTTTTCTATTTAAACAGAAAAGCAGACCTCAGGCTTCAGGAGGTATCTTTGCAGCAAATGACAAAATATTGTCATTTATTGTTTTAAATTTCTCTAACTTTCAATTGAATTATTTCTTTTCCACTTAAGGACACTCCAGTGACACAATGCTGTGGTGGGACATATCCAATGGACAGAAGAGCATCTGATTCACCCCACATCCCACTCCTACCCTAAACCTCTCCTTTCTCCCTAAGAGAAATACAAATAAATCTTCTTTGTGTCTTGTCCATAGCAGGCTGAATTCAACATGCTGCTCAAAAATCCACCCAGTGATGCAGACAAGGAAGGGGAATTTCTGTTATTCTCCATTTCAAACAGCACCTGTGGACAAGGCTGTCCCTGAAGCCACCTCCTGTGTGAGGTTTTAAAGAGATGAGCAACCCTCATCTCTTTAAAAAGGTCACTTAAAAATCCTGACAAAGCACTAGAAACTATTCCAACTCTAAAACTGTTTCCAGTGATGTCATTCCCATGTAGCCAAGGGACAGGGACACTAATTAGACCATCATTGACCAGACCAAGCAGGGCTCCAGGTGCTGGTGAGGGCAGCAGAGCATGGGACACAGCAGCAGGGCAGAGCTGGCTCCTGCCAGGGCTGTCAGAAATGGAGGAAAATGAATTGAGGAGGAAACTTTGCCAGAGCACAAATTTACTGTTTCTGTCAAAGAAGAGTGGCTGGCAGCTATTTTTGGTAACTGGGCTCCATCATATTAATGCAATGTCTGGTTTTAAGTTGTCTTATTTGCAGCAAAGCTGGCTGGTAAATATTAACCTTGAGCTTTGTTGAAATTCTCCTTGCAGATATTACTAGGGATTGGATAGAAGAGAGGAAGCAGAAGGAGACAAATTTGAATGAAAATGTCAGGCAGATCCCCCACATCAGGGTTTCATTTACACAAAAACTATTGCTCCACACCACAAAACAACCAGCACAAAGGGGCTACAGCTCACACCTGACAAAATTCATGGCAGAAAGACATCAAAGCTGAGGAGGCAAGTGAAAACAAAACAGGGGTGGGCAAGGGATCACCCACAGAGCACAGGGCTGCCCAGTTGCCTGCTGTGCATCTTCTGGGAATGGGTTTTATGCTCAGAGGAAGCACAGAGCAGCACTGGCTACAGAGATACATCAGACAAGACAAGTCTGAGTGCATTTTCAGTGACAAACTCTCCTTCGTGGGTAGATGTTAAACAGACACTAAAGTTGTGCAGTGCCACCCCAGAGATGGCTGCACTCCACCAAACAGAAAAACAATTCATCAGAAACATGCAAACTTGTCAGGAGTGCTGGAGCAGTGCTGCAGGACAGGATGGATGGACATGGAAAGACTCAGCTTTCCTGCAGCCAGAATTAGCAGAGTCAGAAATCCTATTGTCCTTTTTGTCATCTCTCCTAATTTCAGAGTGAGGACACAAACCTTCTCTTGGTACAGGATGCTTTCAGTAATTCAATCAGGGTTACAGGGACACCGGCTCTGCCACCAAGGTTAAACACCTGCACCAGTTCATCTCCTGCTTCCTCCACTGCTGCCACCACCACGGTCCTGCTGCCACCACCACGGTCCTGCTGCCACCACCTTGGCCCCCATCCCACCCCACAGGCACCAGCAAAGCCCCCACCACCCCCACTCCACCACCCAGACCTCTCAGACCCACAAAAGCTGCAACAGAGACTGTGGCCAAGAAGTTTCACAGGCCAGCAGGATTCACACCCTCTGAGCCCTCCAAAGCCTGCACAGGATCACAGTGGTGGAGCCAGGTGTGTTTTGCCATCACCTGGCTGGTTTAGCACCCCCAAAGTCCCAAAGCATCCACCTGCCTCCAGCTCAAGGGCTTTTGTCCTCATTGAAGAATTTCCACAGCCCTGGCAGCTTTCATCAGGAATCTTTTAAAGCTATTCACTTAGCACTATGCTAATGCAGGGCTGCAAACAAACCCAAAACTTTCAACCCTTAACAACTATTTTCTGATATTTGACCAGACATCAGACGCTGCTCCACAGAGAATGACTAATGACCTGCTTTCTGTGAGAGGGGAGAGAAACTTAATTATGTCCATTAAATTACTTCAAATATTTTTCCTCAGAGAATATGAATTATTTAAACTCAACACAGAGAAACCTGAAACATTAGCAAAAGCCTTCTGGGACTCACTATGTAAATCCCCACTCCAAACAGATGTGGAAAGCATGGCAAGCTGCCATGCAGCCACTGAAGCAATCAACAGCACTGAGATTTCAATTTGATAGCTTTAATAAGGTCTTCTTAAGGAGAAGCCACTGCCCAGAGCTCTGGGAAGGGCATCCCACCACCTGGAGGGAGGCAGAAGCTCCAGCACAATGAGAAGCCTGGAGGTGCTCCTGAAGGGCACAAAGCTCAATCTCCTACTGCACCTCCTGCCTCCAGTGTGGGGAACTCCACCTGCCTGGGGCTTATTTAGCTGTTTTCCTCTCAGTCTCTTTTTGAGGTGAAAAGGGAGACATACAAAGTATCGTCTGGACAGCAAAGGGTCTTTTCAGATGTGTTTTACTGAAGAATTCACCTCCTCTCCCAGGTCCCAGCTGGCAAGAAGGTGCCCAGGGGTGGCACTAGCCCAGCAACTCTCTCCACTCAGAGGCTGCACACCCTGAGGAAGAGTATGGCAGCCAGCATCCCACACCTGGCTCTCACTTGCCTTTGAAAGAGAGGTGGAAGTGGTCACAGCCCCAGGTTCATTAGTGGGATGCCTTGTTAAGGCAGAGGGTGCATCCATTTTTGCAGCTGCCCTTAAACACAACCTTGCGAGCTGTAAAGTCACCAAATCATGAAACCGTGTCCAAAGCGTATCAATAGGGATATTAATGTTCTAGAGTAATTTTAACATTACAGACAAAGCTGTGGGAAATGCCCGACAGCATCCAGAGCACTGACACGTCTGCCCAAGCAGCACCATGCTGCAGAGCAGCCCCATGCCCTCCAAA
>NW_005054590.1:553450-563682 GCF_000277835.1 Geospiza fortis | reverse complement strand
CTTGGCGTCACGTGGCGTCTTTCAAGATGGCGGCGCCCGGGGGATTACGTGACGCGGGACAAAGAGGGCGGCTGCTGCCCGAATCACGTGATTCTGGACAAAGATGGCGGCTTTCAGGGCCGGGTTTTCTTTGTCCTGTTTGTGGCGCATTTTGCGCGCTTTCCGCAGGTCCCCGGTGGCCGGGATGCTATTCCGGTTCACCTGCCCCCGGCGGCGTCGCGGGAAAGGGGTTTGCGGAGCGCAGGTTGAGTGTCGTGGTTTTGATCAGGCACTTGGTAGGACGGCTACACTCTGGGGTCCTTCCTGGAACGTGTCAGTTCGCTGACGTCATGCGGGGGTCGCTGTGCTTGCAGTGTGCGTTTGGAGACGGCAGGGGGCGCTGTACCTGCACTACGCCGGGAGTGACGCCAGGGGACGCTCTGACCTCTGGATTTGGATCCTGTCTGGCCACAGAAGCGTGCGGCAGCTGGAGACTGGGCAGGTTTGGGGCTGTGCCGCCCCAGCCTCTTTAGTTCTTGTCCCTGGTTGTTCCCCTCTAGCGGAAAAGCATCCCTGCTTGGCTGGTTGTTCCCTGCAAGCAACCGGAGGTTCCTGGGCATTGGTGTGCCCCACTGGCACCGTCACCTGCCCTTGGCACAGCCGGGGAGCTGCCCTCAGCCGGGGCAGCCCGCAGGAGGAGGCAGCCGCTCTTTGCGGGGAGGGGAGAGGCGCGGGGCCGGGGCTGCGGGGCCGGGCTGCGGGCAGGGCAGGGAAGGGCAGGGCTCCTCCCAGGGAGAATTCCAGCTCCCCGCAGCTCTCGCTCGGTGCGTGCTGCATGGACTCCGGGCTCAGCCAGGTGGGAGGTACGGTTATGTTCATGTTCCCGGGAACTCTTTTCCCATCTGCTGGGACTAACTGCCTAGAGAATGACATTTCTGACAGCCTGCTCCTACCCGTGTCTGCTGGAAAAGGGCGGGGGTGAAGAGGCAAAAGCCGGAATTCATTTGGGATGATGGAGTTGTGGTGTTTGGCTGTGCCGAGAGGGGCAGGAATTCAGAGAGATGATGCTGGCCAGAATATTGGTGCAAGAACCTAAGGAAGATGGGAGTGGGATATCCGTGGATAATCCAGCCATGAGAGGGCAGTGAGACACAGCTTATGGTGAAAGCCATGCATTCAGAAATTACTTCAAAACTCCCCCGACCGTGGAACAAATAAATACAAAGGTTTGCTCCTGCTCTTGCTGGGTGGAGAAATTAATCCAAACTCAAGATGCTTTTACAGCACAGGTGGGAAAGATTCTAAATACAAACAGCACAGCTCTGTGTGTGCCTTGTGATTGCAGTCATAATAGATGTATAATATCTATCTATCTATTACACGTATCCTATGTAATATGCACTAAATATATCAGATATTTTAATAAATATAATACAATATAAAGTTATTATAGATGTTATCAATAAAATATTATAAATTCGACTTATCCAATTACAGTTGATGCTTGCATTGAATATATAATATTTCCCTGCCAATTACTGAAGGAAAACATCTGGAGTCGGGTAACTACTGCAACAGGTACCCAGAGAGGTTGAGGGATCTCCATCCTTGGAGATATTCCAAACTGAAAGGCCCTGGGAGCACAGGGCCCTGCAGACGTCCTGGCCCAAGTATGTGACTGATCTTTGATGACTAGGAGCACTGCACCCACCCAATAAAGTCTAAGTAATTAGTTCTAAATTGCACATGCCAAGCAGATTGCAGAAGTCTTCTGCCATCTGTGTTTCTCTGATGCATCTCAGGTAGTTTGTGACGTGACCTGTGAATGAAAGGAGGAAGGATAGAGACATTAAAAGATCAAAGATTTGGTGTTAAATCCTCCCTGCTCAGTCCATGCCTGAGCATTCGCCATTAATCATAAATACGCTTTGTGCCCCTCTACTCTGTAAGCAAATTATCAAGATGGTTAAATGCAGCTAAGGTGACAATATTTAGAGTTTCCCAGGTCTTATCCTCCAAGCCATACCCAGGTAGGTGTCCAGACTTTGCAAGGCTGAGCACAGGATGAGCTCCCATGTGAGCTGGACTAACCAAGCAATGAGGTCAGGGTAGGATAATGGGGCAAACTGAGCTCTGCTACAAGGAAATGTCATGTTGATAAATGCAACTGCAACGTTTTTTATAAACAAAATTAAACTTCATTTGCTTCACAGTAGCTAATGTGCCGTTAATTCAAACCCCACAGAAGAACTCACTGGACACAGTTAATAGTCAGCAGAGCAGATAGGCCAGGCTTTGAAAGCATTTAATATTCACTGAAGTGCTGCTTGTATCCAATTATAACTCACTACTTGCCATCTTAATAATTTAAATCTGTCCACTCTTTAGAAAGGAAAAAAATGCACTAATCAAAGACATGAATGCACCTTTTGCTTTTGACAGCATCAAATTAAAACTAAATGGTAGATCTTGAATGAATTACTTTGAAAGAATAAAGGCATTAATGAGGTAATTTCATTATAGAGGCTCATCCAAGCCTATGTGAAAACAAGGGAAGTAAATGGAGAGGAAAGCTGCCGAGGAAATTAGGGTTCCTTCCACACTAATTAATGTTTGGGGGCATTTAGTACAGGCACCAAATTAACTGCTCCAAAGAACGCCATTGACAAAAAAAAAAGACATTGTTGCCCTGCCATGTAATTAGAAGACAGTACAAGCAGAACACTTAATGAGTATAAAGCCAGCCTTTAACTTATTCTGCCCAGCTTCTGAAAACATGCCTTTGTAGAGGCCTAAGTTTAAGGAAGCACTGGGCGTACAATATAGGATTGTTTAGGTCCTTCTGGTGGCTGAGCTGTAAACAGGTAGCCCTGAATGACAGACTCTGAGACTCCTGGGAGGCCTGGCTTCCCAGAAAAAAAAAAAAAAAAGAAAAAAAAAAAGTCTTAAATGCATCCAGAAGAGAAGCAAAAAAAGGTGAATAGGCCCAGCCCGGCAGAGCCAGTACAGTGAATGCTCACCGCTGTCTTAAGTGATTACACTATGTTGTGCCACCCCCTCTCACTGAGTTATCTTTACACTGCTTTTGTCTCCTCTAATTGAAGCTGATGAGGTGCTAATTGGTTGCTTTTTACAAAAAGCACTACTTAACCACTGGCAAACAGAGTAAGACAGCGTGAGTGGAGTTAATGAGGGCTTAGCAAAAAAAAAAACCAAAAACCAAAAAACCAAAAAAACCACAAACCAAAAAAAGCACCGCACCAAAAAAAACCACCAAAAAACCCCACAACCAAAGCCACCCCACCAAAACCAACCATCCTCAAAACCAAAACCAAATTCTGTTTTTCGAAATTAAACCGGGAAGGTAAACGCACAATTCCAGCACTAAATGAATGCCCACACTTTCGCCAGCGTCCTTGGCATTCTCTTTTTTTTTTTTTTTTTAATTTAATTTTATTTTATTTAAAGTTCTGCCATCAGAGTATTAAACCTGTTGTCACTACAGCTGGAGCCAGAGGTCCTGCCTTTGCAATATGCAAATGCATTTCCCAAGAGAGGGTTAGCATAACATTAAATACTCTGTATTTTCCGTGTATTCTGTAGGTGGGTTGATACCAGCTCCTGGTTTTCAAGACCAATTCTATAGTTCCCAGCTACTGAGAGTATTCTGAGTGCCAAAGGAGAGTACAAAAAGGCCTTGCTGTATTGTTGGCATTGCCTGACAAGACTCAGAAATAATTCTGCGAGCTTTTTGAAGGCGACACTGCAAATCTCTGTGTTAAACACAATCCTCTGCTGTTTCTGAATTTTTTTATATCCAGTCTAGGCACACACGTGGGCACAGGATGCTTTTTCAAGCTGTTTGTCCAAGTAAGCAACACTTTTAGGCCTCCAGGAAGAGGCTGCCCTATGATGACAGATTTGGAATCTCCGGCATGGGCTCAGGACAAACAGTCAACTCTCAAAATTCTTCAAAATCCAGCCACTAAGCAGTTTCCTATTGGATGAAAAGAGGAAAGTGGAGCTGAGACCCCTCCAGTCAGCTCAAGAAGACAATGAACTTTTCAGAGTGACAACTTTGATTATCTATTTATGTAGATGAGCAATAAAGTGTCAGGGCTTCTCCTTTCCTCACTTTTTTTTTTTCTTACCTGTGTATAGAAAACTCAATCAGTATACAAACAGCAAGTTCTTTGGGTTTGTGTTTATGCTGGGTAACTTGTAGCTCTATTCACATTCTAAACCGGACTCTTTCCGCTTTAATGCATGGTCACTTATTTTCTTTTGGTTGTCAGGAAAACGAGGGATCTCTTGCTGGCTGTTAGAAAGAAATTTCCTAGGGAACAAAGTTACAACCAGTTCCTCCAAACGGGTGCCCATAGCCATCCAGCTGTAAAACAACCAAGAGAGATGCAAAACTCTGCTTTTTCCTGCAGATGCAGAGAGCAATTCAGTGGCTGCAAAGCTCCTGGAGTGCCACATGCCAAATCACCTCTGTAATCAGTATTGCCTTTGCTAGAGTAGAGCATATTTCGTTTGTTTGTGGTGGGACCTGATGGCATTTTCAGGCCATGTCATCTGTGGCTCCTACCATCAGGGGCCAATAATCCTCATCTTTGACCTCAGAGGGAATTTGGCAGCTACCCTGCAGGAGAGGTGGCAGATGGCAGTGTATCCATCAATCGCTGACATAAGTAAAGGTGGAGAAAGCAAGCAAGCAGCAGAGGAGAGGCTGGGAAGTCCTCTCATAGTCTGAAAATGGCTTTTCCTCAATTTTGGTCACTCTAGAAATGTTAGTTCGCTAAGAATTCACATGGGGTAATGTTTAATAGGTTTACAAATTTCGTTTGGAGGCAAAAAACACAAGGGGTGACAGCAAAGAATTTGGCGTGGTTGTGTGTGTGTCTATTTTCCCCTGGGTTCCACGGGTTTCTTCGTGGTGCTTCTTCCAAGAGCTCTTCTCAGTAAAAATCAACTGATGGGGACTTCCCCATGCTTATTCCTTTGGTTACCAAACCCACTGAGAAGTCCTTTCTGCTCACATACAGAAACAGAGAAAAGTGGCACTGATGGGCTTGCACTGCAAATGGAATTATCTGGATGGCTCTCTGTTCATCAAGAGATGCATTGGGGATCATGCCCTATATTGCCCTCCCCACTGAGACTGGGACATGTAGGGCTTTAAAGAAACAACAAGGACGTGGAAACTTGGGCAGAACTGAGGGAAGACCTAGAGTCAGCAGAGAGAGAAATGTGCTGGAGAAAGAAATCAGCAGAGGTAGGGAGGGGAGATAAAACAAGGGAGATAACAAAAGTGTAGCAGAGACGAGTCTGGGGGAGACATCTGACAAGTGACAGGGACTTGTCACACGACCAGAAGAGAGGCAGCAGTGAGAAATTGGGTGGTTCAAGCTGTGCTGAGAATCACATGGGCAGCTCATCCAGAGCCTGCAGTCCAGAAGCCAAAGTTCAAAGGCAGGGATGCTCACACGGTTTTTATGGCTCACTTCTGGGTCATTCTATTACAGAGATTCTAAATTTGACAACTCCTAATGTTTAAAGAGGTTTAGATGGTTTTAAATCTGTTCAGCTCATCCCTGTTTGAGATAAACATGAATGGCCCAATTGTTCATTTTAATAAAATGCAAATAAAAAAGAGCCACCCAGCATCACAGAAGGACATGTTAGAAGGGGGTCTCTCACTGAAGAGGAACGTGAAGATGGTGCAGCTTGATTCCATCTCAGATGGCCTGACTCTGGTCGCTATCAAACCAGTAATTGCCACCTTGAAGCTTCTACAGGCCAAAGTTGGATTAAGGCATTTGATTTTGCCAAGCATGTTAAGCTCTTTGCAGTTCCTTTAGTGGATTTAGCACCCAATTGATGCATCCTTTTGAAATCTAGCCCTTTTTATGAAGTGGGCTGTGGAAGGCATGATGCCCTTTAATTGATGCCCAGCTATTATTTGTAAGATTTAGCCTTGATCCAGGAATAATTATCAAATTGTGTCTCAAAAAAAATCAACAAAAAATGTGTGATGGCATCCTCAAAAATCTTGTGTAGAGAGGCTACAGCCTTGTTGGCCTCTCACCAGGTATTTGGCAGTTGGAAGAAAAGCAAAATATCCCCTAATATTTTGCATAAATCCTCCTTGCCGCTGTTCAAACCTTTAACTTATTTAAGGCTATTACTTTTTTGGTTTTGGTTTTGTTTTTTGTTTTTTGTTTTTTGTTTTTCTTCTGGCTACCTGTGAGCAAAGAAGGTAAATTCCCTCCTGGATGTTTTTTTGTTAGCTTGGTTTGGGGTTTTTTTAGTTGGTGGCTTTTTTGTGCCTAGGTTTGTTTTTTACTATTGTGAGTGGCTCAGGTTTTGCCAGCTCGCCTTCAGCACAGCTACCCTTAACTGAAAGTCCTACAGTTCCTGTTTGAAAGAGCAGAGTGTTTCAATTTCCACTGTGCAAACAGGTGGCCTAATGTAAAATCACCTGCTTTTATTCCAAGGCTACACAAAGAAAAAGAAAGATCAGCTGGCCTCTAAAATTGCCGTGATTTATGCATCCACATATTTCGAAAAAGCATGGCACAAAATTAGAGGTGCCTGTGTTCCTGCCACAAGAACACCCCAGCCCTCCAGAATATCCTGATTGTCCCCAAAAGCAGAGAATGCCTGCTTCTTTTAAAGAAAGCTCTGAAAAATGCCTGTACAATTCTTTCTATCACAGAGCTATGGTCCAAGTGAACTGAGAAAGCGGCAGGTATTTAATGGGTCATCTCCAATTTCCGTACTCTGTAATATTCTTCAAGCACAGCAATCTCATTCCCAGCTGCTCTTTAGGCATACAGAACAAAACAATGCAAGCATCATTTTTGAAAACATTACCGTGTTTTACTAAATCCATCTGTTTTGCTACAGATGAGCTGTTTGGCCACTTCAGCCATGCGCATGGTCTTTGTGTGTGAGGTTTGCCCTGCCAAATGCCCCGAGGGATTAATTCCCAGAGTCTAAGGTCCCAGGAGTGGATTGCGTCCGGAGCTCTAGGAAGAGCTGTCTCGCTTTCCAGTGCGCTAAATCCCCCAGGGCGATGCCACAGGCAGCAGCCTCCGGGCAGCACTAACCTGGGGAGGCAAGGAGCCCGCAGCACAGGCTGAGTGTGTCAGCAGCGGCAGCTGACGCACACAGCGACACCTTCACACTGCGAAGTCACCAAATCCATCCGTGCTGACTGAAGTATTTCGGGCTTGTCAAGCGTCATTGCTTTGGACTTCTCCTGACCTCGCTTAGCAGAACGGTGGCACCTCCTGTAGGCTTTTTCTTCAGTATTTGCCCGATAAGTAGCCCTGTAGGCATTTGTTTTCTCTCATCAAATCATTAAATGGTAATGCAGTTAGTTCGCCATGCCCGGTTCGAATACATTTTGCAGCCAGAAACCATTCCCAGTTCATTAAGTGCCTGACCTCAGCATTAACACCCCCTCTGCTCGGGTTGCCTTGGAAACAAAGCTTCCTGTGCGTAATCCAAGCTTATCTAGCTCTTTATCCTACATGTGACCCTTAATTACTTGCTAAATTAGAATGGTTTTCTGAAAATCACAAGAGGAGGTTAATATGTTCTTCCAGAGCTGGTCAAGCTAAGATGACACCAAATTCACAGGGAATTCAAATTCCATGATCCCTGAAGGCGTCTCTTTCAGAAGGAAGATGAACTTTCCCAATGGGAGGCAGTGTGCCATGATAATGCTCCTGTCACTCACTTTCCTTGCCCTGCTTGTCCAGACCCAGCTTAATCCAGTGTGAACAACGGAGTAAGTAAATATCAGGTTGATTAATTACGGTGCAAGATTCAGTAACCACTTGTCTTCTGTAATTAACATTGTAATTGAAATTAAATAATACACTTTCACACACAGATTGCTGCCCTAGGAGGAGGAGCAAGGGAGAATCCGCAAGGCTGTGACGGGGAGATGAAGCACAGAAAAACAGGGCTCAATATATTGTCTTTTTTTTAATTGTGATGCATCTTAAGAAATTCTTCTGTCAAAAAAAAGAAGTTTTTTTAAAGGCTGGATTGATGGTCTTTTCCAACCTTAATAATTTTATTATTCTAAAAAGAAAAATTGTTACTTCCAGATGTCTTGGAGTAGCGATTAAATCGGGTTGGTTGTTGAAGAGTGGCTTAAAAAAAGCCCACCTTCCCTTCACTGATTGATAAAGAGAAATATCTAGAAAAGGTAATGCTCTCTAAGATGCCCAGGGCTTTCCCTATCCATTGTTTCCCGGGGCAACTCAAGGACAGCGAGCCTTTGGCTTCAATGAGTGGCTTTATAAAGCTGTGCTAAGGCTCAAATGCTAAGGCATGGTCTCAGGAAAAACCAAAAGTAAAATCCTCTGTGACTTCCACACAGCATTTAATTAACTGCACATATATTAAAGCACAGCCAGTGCAAAAAATCCAGTCTGTTTCAGCATTCCCGTCTATTGTGACACAGAAAATAATTCTGCCTGTGTGCAAAGGCTTGCCTTCAGGGATATTTATAAAAATCATGGACTGGTCACTGAGATGGGAGGAGACCAGACAGGTCTTGCATTTCTGCTCAAAATCCTCAAGTTCAACACAAGATACCTCAAAAGTTTATTAGCATAAGCAGTGATTCTCCCCACACTTTTTAGGAGTTCACTCACTGGAGCGTCATAATATCTATAATTTTGGGAGTCTCTGGATGTTTTCCTGCATGTCACAGTGGATTGGAGGGCAGCTTTCCGTGCCTGGAAAGAAGACTTTTAAAGGAGTTTCCATTTTCGAAGGAGGTTTTACAAATCCTCCATGCACAATTGCTAAGACAGCGTCTATGCCAATTCCTCTAAATGGCAAAATTTCAGCCTGCTCTCACACGTGTGGGTGAGTGGGTAAGAGGGAATTGTTTCAAGGCTTGTGCTTTTGGGTTTCTAGTCTCCTTCAGCGTGGTTCTGGTATTTCATAGGCATAAATTCTGAGGTTACTAGCAAATGGAGGAAGCAGACAGGAGAGGGCCTCATGCTGCCCTGTTTGGACCTCTGAGGCACACACCATTTTATCTTCTGAAGCAATTCCAGAATTTTACTGGAAAAAATTACTTTCTAGATCTCTAAAGAACAGAAAAACAGCTGAGTTTTCTGTGTCTAGAAAGCTGCCAAGAAGAGACTCCCAATTCCCTTGACATCTCCCATATATATGCTCTAAAAAATGCAAAACAGATTCATAAATCAGGGATAGTTTAGAATATTGTTGGATGGAAGACACTATACAAAACAAAACATCAAGCACTTCTTTCTCTATAGGAACAAGTGTTAACTGGTCAAGAATCCTCAATATGTTTATATGTAGACATTCTAAAATTTAGCTCAGAAACATTTTGCTTGCCAAGTTTCATCTGGTCATATATTTGCTTACTCCTTTGTGTAGCTGAAAAAGAAGTGAGAATGTAAGGTTTTACTTTCACCCATGCTGAAGGAAATGTGTACCATTTTAGAAAAATAACTAAATCTCTCCCAAATGCCTCCAAGGTCCTCCTCTTTTTTAGCAGGCTCTGAACCTACTTACTGAGTCTTAGATTCCTCATACTTGCAGATTAGGAGGAAAAGAAGGGATGTCAGAATCAAATGGGTATGAAAAATGTAGAACAAAACCCAAGGGTGAAAATAAACTGAAAAAGAAAACCACTCCTGATAATTATTTTCTTCTCCAATAAGGCTGTAAGACAGACTGAAAACGAAGAGAATGGAAAGGGAAGCTCTTAACTGTTGGTTCAGTGCTTGGTTTAACTCCGAGACAAGCCCTGCCCCGCTCTGTGGCGCTGCACACTGACAGAGCCGTGTTTCTCACCTTGGCAGCGTCGGGGGCTGTCCCCACTGTCACCGCTGTCACCGGTCACGGCTGGGGCCTGCCGGTCACCGAGGCTTTGCTTTGCTCACACCTGCGGAAGGTTGGTCTCGCATGTTGGGAGAAATAGCGTGGATTTTCCTGCGGGACTTCCGACTGCTCTGCAAATGAACCGAAAAGAGCCCGTGGAAGCGCCGTCTTTGCTAAGGAAGTAACACTGAGGGGAACGAACAGGGTACTTATCTTTCAGACATTCTGTGCACTGTTAGCGGCTCGCAGCTGTCTGAGAGGCCGCACGAACGCGGCTGACCCGCACACCAGATCACAGCGCACGGCCCCTCGGACCCGGGGCCGCTCGGAAATTCACCAGGAGGGACCGGGCTGGGGCCACGCTCCGA
>NW_005054590.1:548575-552871 GCF_000277835.1 Geospiza fortis | reverse complement strand
CGGGGAGGGCACTCGTGGCGCTGCCGGGAAGTGCTGATGTGTCACTGCCGCCGCGCTCCAGCTCGGCCCGGGCCCGGCTGCCACACAAACCGCTGGGTTTCGGTCTCAAAGCTCGAAATGCAAATAGGATTTGGTTGAACAACGTTTGTTTCTGTGCGCTCTGGGTTAAGGGTTCCGTGGTGCTCCGAAAGGCTCATTGCCTTTCCTGAGTGTCCCCCGTTGTGAAAGGTGTTGACATTTACAGTTCCATCTTCATAGTTTCTCTGCAGTAACTTTTGCTGTGGTTTTGGTTTTTGTCAGACTTTAACTTAGTTGCTACTGCTTAATTCTCAAATGTACCTTTGTTTTTACTTGACGTTATGATGCAAATGACATGAAGGCAACTGTATATAGATGAGTTTTTTCCCCCTTCTTTTTCAAGAAAATAATCCCTAAAAGTAATGTTATTTAATGCAGGCAAATGAATCTCTCTCTGAATGCATGCCTGTTGTTCTTTTATACTGCTAAGCAGAAAGTTAAAACATCTTGTTTTCTTTATAGATGCCATCCCAAGTGCGGATCAGATCCGTATAACAACCTCCTTGAAAAGCCAGAAGGGCTCAGTGTGGACAAAAAACAAATCAATATTTGAATACTGGGAAGTGGAAGTGACCTTTCGAGTTACAGGAAGAGGCCGCATTGGAGCTGATGGATTGGTAGGAGCGGTTTAATGTTACTGAGAAGAACAAATGTGCTTTAAAAGTGAATCTTGACTTATGACTTTTTGCTTTCTTCATAGGCAATCTGGTTTACAGAAGAGCAAGGCTTGGATGGTCCTGTTTTTGGGGCAGCTGATAAATGGAACGGCGTTGGAATTTTCTTTGATTCGTTTGACAATGATGGGAAGGTTGGTTGGAAGGAAACTTGCAGCAAAGATGACAAATTAATTTCCTGCGTGTTGAGGAAGAAACTAGGATGTTGTTTTCTTACTCTTCCCCTCTTTCACTTCAAAGGGCTAAAATAAAATAGTCACGTTTCCCTTCCACTGGAAACACCAATTTCTGTGCGTGTCTTCAGAGATGCTCTTTTTCTTGGGAGAAATTTGCTTTGAGGCAGCTCAGCAGCAAAGATTTTGTAGCTGATGAGGATGACAGTTGCTAATATTCAGTTCTCAATTTTCCAGTCCAGAATGATCCTGAAACTTAAACAATATGTAGTAGGTCTGCTCGGGTGCTTTTGCTTTCCCTGCACAACTCTGGCTTGCTTTTAGACATTTTAGACTGATTTTAGCAGAAGGCTTTCACAGATATTGCTGATATTTGTCTTCAAATTAAACTAATCCATTTGTGTGCCATTTCTGTCCCTAGAAAAACAATCCCGGAGTGATTGTTGTAGGCAACAATGGAAAGCTGCTGTATGACCATCAGAAGTAAGTTTATTTTCAGTGTTATTGCTGAATGCTTGCTTTTGAATGATGAATTGTTCCATGAAACCCTTTGAGAAGCATTATAAAGGCTTCTTTCATACAAAACTTTGTTGTTTCCTTTACATTTGAGGGTTTTTATTTGTTAAAACACTGCTTTGGCAATAACAGCAGAGAAATTGGCAACTGATGGATATTTTATTGGCATATGCCCTCTGGGATGGATGAACTCAGGTGAATACAGGTACAGTACAGACTATTGCTTATGGGGGTCCTTCACACACAGCTAATAATTGGCAGAAGTGACTAACTGAGAGCAAATTGCTGTTAAATTAGTTGGATTAATTTTGATTTCTAATTGTTTATCAGCAGCACAATGGACACCTTTTTGGATTTCGGAGAGGAGAGGTGTCTAGCTCAGTTGGTGCAGTTATTTCCATCTAGGTTCCTGGGAGCAGGAATATATCTGAAATTTGTATCTTAGGATGTATCTCAGAAAACAGACCTCCCCATTGCTGCATTCCCTCTGCACTGTGTCCTGAGTACAGCGTGCAGTACTGGAGATCCCTGCAGAAAGCTCAGTGCAATTGCGGAACAGCCTGGAAAAGCTTGCGGATTGAAAAACTGTGCTGAGGTTGCTTAGTGACAATCAGACACTTTTTGGTCCCAGCTGATTAATGATAACACAGAGTTTTTTTGGTGTTCTCTTTCTGCCCAGCGATGGATCCACGCAAGCCCTGGCATCCTGTCAGAGGGACTTTCGGAACAAGCCCTATCCTGTGCGAGTCAAGATCACCTACTACCAAAAAACACTGACTGTGAGTCCCAATTAACAGAATTACTTGTTTTTCTCAGCTTCTTAAATGTGAGACTGCGTTTTCCCAGAGTTGCAACAAATATGTCAGTTCCAGTGTGGAACTGGAAATGTGGAGCTTGGCAGCAGAGTTTGGAAGGAGGTGTTGTGTTTAAATGCTACACAGGTTCTTTTGGCTGCATTAGAATGCAGGTATTGCTGATTTTTCTAATGTGACTTAGGAGGCAGTTGTGCAAACACACTCATGATGTGCTCAAACCCTTCTGTTGCTCTGGACTTGCCTGGAGAGGTGTCCCAAAGTCAGGATCTGTTTAAGCTACAGGCGATCGAGCTGCTCCTGAGCTTGGTATTTCTTAAGCCAATCTAAGAGTTGCAGAGGGTTTTATAGCTGATTTTTGAACCAGCGGTTCTTGAAATGTGACTAAAAACCTAAAAGTATTCAACAGTAAATTTAAATTTTCTACTTGAGGCTTCTCACCTCCAAGAAATAGTAGGGCTTTCAAGACTAAAGATTAAAACCCACTGGTGTAAGGGGGTCTTTAAGGCTTCTCTAAATACTAGCTGATTGTGAATTCCTTCTAGGTGAGGAGAGAAAAATACTAATGTGGTGCCAGGTTGTGAGAGCTACAGAGTGTGTGTTTGTTGGCACCTGATCCCTTCTGGAAAGGTGCTGTTCATGTATTCACAGGTAGGAGCCATAAAGTGCAGCGCTATCATTTTGTAGTAGAAGTTTCTCTAAAAGTAAACATGACTGCACCTAGAAGAGGGCAGACCTTGTACCATGTTGTAATGGGAAAAGCTGCCTGTCACTCCTGAATGGAAGTTAAACTTCAGCCTCCAAGGCTGCTCTGTTCTCACCTGGGCCCTGATGCCTCCTCTGGGAGCTCCTCTGTCCCAGATGTGGCTGCTGAACTTAGCAGTTCTCTCTTTTTCCAGGGATGCATCTACAGAATGTCCTTAAGCTTTGAATCAGAACTGCAAGGGATAACTGGTGTAGATCAGTTCTTTGTTGCCCAGAACCTTCTTAGGATGTGGACTTTTGCAAATAGAATGCTTATGTAAAATGTTGGTAAAATGTCTCTTTCAAAAAAGAAATAGTAATTTGTTTTTGGTATGAGCTGAGTTACCCAATAAAGTTGTATTTTGTGAGCATAACTGCGAACTGACAAAACAATTAACGCAAATGTGATGAAAATCCTAAGTGTTTGTCCTTTTAGGTATTAATTAATAATGGCTTTACTCCGGATAAAGAGGACTATGAGTTTTGCGCCAAAGTGGAAGATATGGTGTTGCCATCACAAGGATATTTTGGAATATCTGCAGCCACAGGGGGACTTGCAGGTAGAAAACGTTAAAAATTATGGCAAATGCTGTGGGGACTTGTAAGGCTTGCAAGAAAGGTTGGTTGGGTGGTTGGGTTTTTACTACTAGTGTTGGTCCATTATACCAATTTTTGACCTTGATGATGTAATGAACCCTCTTGCAGTCCCAAATTACTTACATGCTTTGGACTTTTCCTTGCTCCAGCTAAAGAATTTTCATTTTTTCCTGACAAAGCCCCTGTATATTCTCATTCCCTGCTGCACAAACTCTTGTGAGGATGCTGTTTTTTGAAGATTCTTTGCAAGTGGGAGGTTGGCTTGGGAGTTAGACGCATTTGTAAGGTGGGTTTTTTTTTTTGTTTGTCGAATACAGATGACCATGATGTGCTGTCATTTCTGACCTTCCAGCTGACTGAACCTGGGAAGGAAGCAGTAAGAATTTTTATGCATGATTAGTAAAATATTTTATTGTACATGTTATTGTATGTGCAGCACAAAATTATGGTATTTCCTCTTAAGTCACACGTGCCATTCCTGTTTCACAATTTTGGCATGTGGCTGTGCTGTCATGTGGTTTAGAAAAATGAAACTAGTATTGTAATGTTTCAGTAATATTGTCATTAATATTCTCAAGACCAGAATTCTGGAAGCTCTACTGAAGCAACAAAACTCATGATGTTAAATCAAACCATGCAATATTATAAAGTACATTTTCTTTTGGAAGTGGGCAAATATCTGTTCTCACTTTCAACTTTCCC
>NW_005054590.1:537806-548504 GCF_000277835.1 Geospiza fortis | reverse complement strand
TTTCCCTACTTCTAGGATGATTCCGTACTGCTAAACAGCATTTATCCTTGTTAAACTTGTTTTAATTTTCTATTGGGAAAATTTTCTATTTGATCTACATGGGAATGTGTGATTTTTTCACTTCAGCTAAATGTATGAATGTGCTGCAGTAATTTTGTTAGGCTTTGTTCACATCTGAAATCTGACCAGGAGAGTCAGTTGTGTTAAGAGTGGGGGAGAACATGAAAAAATCTCACACGTGCCCTTCCCTCTGATAATGTTTTAAAGCCAACACCAGATGCAGAAATCCCTCAGAAAGATAAAGAGAAGTATCAAGAAGAGTTTGAACACTTTCAGCAAGAATTGGATAAGAAGAAGGAAGAATTTCAAAGGGAACATCCTGATGTGCAAGGACAGCCAGGCAAGTTATTTGAGGTATTTTTCAGTTGTCCAGGAAAACATTTGTTTTCCAGGATGTTCTGAACTAGGGATACTCTGGCTGATCTTGCTAAGCTCCCACTGATGTTACTTACATTATTTTCTAATTTTTACTGTAATTTGTTTCCTGTTTCTAAAGTTATCCTGGTGGTGCCTGTATTGAGAACAAAATGAATGACTGGAAACATGGTGAGAATTATGAATAGCAGAAGGGAGAGGAGGTCATGCATCTCTGTAAGGTGGTGATTAAGATAGCGTGGCCTTTTTCATTATTTAAAGGACATCTTTTTGGTCTGTTTCTGCACTTTCATAGAAAACTTTTTTAAAGGTGGGCCAGTGCATATCTTGGAACATGTGCTTACCATGGAAAAGCTTTTTAATGCTTGCCTGATGCTGGGCAGACAAGAACCCGATTATTTGAAGATATAATGGAAGCTATTTGTTACTTCTGTGGATTTTTATAGCTGTATGTGACTGCAAATACACTGGGAATGTACTTTGGGCATCTAGAGGTGAAATTTCAGGTTGTCATCTTTATTGCACAGTGATACATTATGACTGTTCTAAAGGTCCTCTAGGTTATTTTGATCTGCATTTTTGAGATATGGTTCAGCCTTTCTTTGATAAGAAATACTCCCTGCGCCACAGAGTCTTTTGGACATTTGGGATGGTGAAATTGTAGGAATTGTAGATGGATGTGAATATGTTAAGGGAGCAAGAAGAATGATCCAATGCAACTTGTGAGGAATGTGCACATGTGTAAAAAGCCCCTGTGTTTTTTCTTAGCAGCAGATGATGTTTTTGAAACTGTGAGTGATCGTGAACTGAGGCAAATCTTTGAGGGGCAGAATCGAATTCATCTGGAAATCAAACAGCTTAACAGACAGCTGGACATGATTCTGGACGAGCAGAGGAAATACGTCTCTGCAGTCACAGAAGAGATGGCCAAAAGAGGAGCTGGGTCTCCAGGTCAGCAGGGACAGGTAAATGAAACCCATGGTGATTCAGAGCCCAGCCTGATTTCAGCAGTGGGATCCATTTGTTTTTTCCAAGATATGTTGATCTTTTTTCCCCCCTGCCCCTACCAGGTTTCCCAGCAAGAGATAGAGACACTTGTGAAAACCCAAGAAGAGGTCATTAGACAAGTAAAGGAAATAAGGTAAACACCTTCCAAATATTATGGGTGTGGTTTGAATTTTATGATTTCCATTTAAATCCTCTGTATTATTTCAGTGAGACAGTATTGACAAACTTGATGTTTGTGTCAGTTCCTTAGTGAAGACTCCCTGCATGTATTTAATTTCTGTAATAAAGTCAGTTCATGCCGCAAGGATTGCTAAGTGCCCTAGTTTGTCTCTTTTTTATAATGAAATTCCATTATTTTTATAATGAAATTCAACAGCTAAGTTCAGCCCCTTTAAAAACAATGAAGTAAACCCCTTATCTTGAGCACGCTATACTGCTAAAGTAGATTTGCGAAGATGCTTGTGTTTGATGGGGGTGTCTCAATACTTCTTTTAGGATGTTTTACTGTTGCTGTCTTAATCAGGAATGGCTTTAAGCTGGTTTAGCCCTTCATTTGCAGCAGCTAAAACATAACATTACTTACCTTGTATTTAAAAAAAAAGGAGAAAAACAATTCCTTCAGTTGTGCTTCCCCCACCTCCATATTAGTTTAAGGACAGCTCCTGTGATTTATCTAAGTAGGTCAGTTTTTTGTAGAGTGAAGATTAGAGTGCTTCCATTTTTGCACTTGTTCTTCCACAGAAGCTTTTATGTTAATATTCTTGACAAATCTTTATACCTTGCAAGCAAATTAGATTTTCTTGTTAACATTGGCAGTCTGCCCTTTTAGTGACTACTTACCAGCTCCCAGTTTGCGTAACATCATCTTAATACTTTTCTTAGATTAAAGAAATGCTTTATTTGGAGAGAGAAATAAACAGCCCCTCTGTGCATCGCTTGTCATCCCGCAGGAAAAGGACTTAGGGACCAAGTAATTTTCTTGGCAAGATTGTGGATTTCTTAATCACCTGATTACAGAAGAATCTTGCATGTTCCTACAGTAGAAACTGTCAGCAGGGTGTTATTAATGCAAAAGTCAATAGAAATTCAATTTGATACAGGCGTGTCTATTAAGGGAAGTTATTTTGCTTTTAACAAAGTCTGGATTGGTCTGGGGGAAGGTGGGTGTGCAGACTTCTGTTCATTATGTAGAGACGGTTCTGTTAGGAGGGAGAAGAACCAAGTGAGTGTCCCATTTGTGTTATAGCACTGTGAGGGGTGTGGAATGACAGAATTACTATCAGTGGTTATCAGGCAGTGGGCATGACAGGTTATTTAAGGTAAAACCTTCCAGTAAGAAATTTACTTCTAAAATTATCATTATAACTAAAATTATCATTATAACTAAAATTATCATTATAATTGCAAGTCCAGGTAAATGAAAAATTGCTGACCACTCTACAGAGAGTTAGGAGTGCTCCATGAAAGCATTGAAGTATGCTTCCATCTCGGCCAAATGGAAAATTTTAAGTAAATTAAAAAGAAATCCAAAGGCATACATTTTGATTGTCTATTCTGTTAATAATGAAGAGATTATCATTCACATGATAAATATTTTAGCTGTAGAATAATCCTCTTTGCAACTCAAAAGAAACAGCACAGTAGGGGAAAATTATATAAACATATTGATTAGAGATTAAGGTTTTTTTCTTTCATTGACTAGTTTACTTCAAACCAAATTAGTTATGAAACCTCAACTTTTTCTGGATTTAATTTCATTTGTTGTGGAAGGAAAATGAATTCACAATAAGATAATACTAAGTATTTTGACAATGCATATGGGAATTGAGTTCCTCATATAAATGGTAATCACGAAACAAGGATGTATCTAAATCTTTTCTTATCCCTAAAGCCTCTTCCTTGTTTTTATTTCTTACATGACTGATTTTACTTATTTATTTATTTTTCAAACAGCTTTTGGGTTTCTGCAAAGATTGCATTAAACTCTGCTGATCCTAAAGCCCTGGCCAGCGCCTCAGACAGAACTCCTGTTCTGTAGCCCTCAGCAGTCAGGCAGGCAGAGCAGATGTCTGGCAACAGAATATTTGCTAGTTCTTATTCTCAGCATGACTGAGAGATGGGGCACTCTGCAAATGGCAACTGTCTGCACAATTAACCATTTTAAAATAATCATAATTTGACTAAAGGATTATTTCTTTAGAGGTATTCTTGAAAGCTAGTAGAATTTGCTGCCTTTTGGTGCAATTATGTATTTCAGTCTAATTCTGGTGAGCTAAAAGCTGTCCAGAATAGCTGCTGTTTGTAGAAAAGCTGGTGTGTGGTGAAAGCTGGTTTGTTATTTGTCTTGTTTCAGAAGTTCTGTGACTGATGCTCTGAGATCCATCAGTGGGGCTCAGCACCCTGGCCCTGCAGGAGTCTATGAAACAACCCAGCACTTCAATGACATCAAAGAACACCTTCACGTAGTGAAGAGGGACATAGAGCACTTAGTGCAGCGCAACACGGTAATTTGTGTGCTGGGAGTGTAACATGAGTGTAACACGGCTTTCCCTGGCTCTTAGTGAAAAGCTAGGGAGAGCCAGCATGCAATTTAGGGAGCAATTAATCCTTCATTAAGCTGCTTCACTAAAACTATGCTGCCTTGACCTAACTGCATGATCTGGGTCTTGATGAGAAGTTTTGCACAAAAGAGCATGATTTTTAGTCTAATTTCCTGTGGAAACAAGGTCAAGCAATTAGATTTTCTAGGTGCTTTTTTTTTTGTGTGTTTCCCCCCTGCTTAACAGCTCTATACAGAGGACATTCTGTGGTGCTTCTGCATACAAGGAAGAGCTTTAATCAGGGAAAACTCAGGCAGGCTCTGCTTAAGGCTTCTTAATGCAAAAAAAAATGACTGTGTTCACATTCAGCAGTACCTTAGTCTAGCCTAGGTAGCAGTTAAGCTGAATTAGCTTATGATCTGTAGAAGGTCCTTGACTAATTTACCATATTTATGTATTTCCCATGTAAACCTCAATTTCACATCAGGGAATTTGTCTGAGAAATGTAAAGGTGAGAGGGGAGAGTGAGATGAGTAGTAAGATTATTTTTTCAGAGTACTGTAGTTTCTCTCCATCTTCTCTGATTTTTACATCACATTGCAAAGCCCTTGTTTCGTAAGTCTTCTGATGGGATGTCTTGTTTGCTCTGTTCTTGGTTTTTAGCTATCTGGTGAGAAACAAAAATGTCCAGAGTTGCCACCGTTTCCATCCTGCTTATCTACAACACATTTCTTCATATTTGTGGCAGTGCAAACTGTGTTGTTCATTGGTTATGTAATGTATAGGTAAGTCTCATGTGGCTTAAAGACAGCAGGGCAAATAGTTTTAGAACTGCTGACTGATAATGTAATTGGAATGGTATCATTGTGTTAATCTTGTTAAAACAAGCAATCAGTCCGATTGGAAGAGACCTTGGGAGGTCTCCAGTTCAATCTTCCGCTCCAAACGGGGTCCACGCTGAATTCAGATAGGGTCACTGGGGATTTAAACTGGTCAGGCCTTCAAAACCTCTAAGAATGCAAAATTTACCACTGTTCCAGAACCCAC
The DNA here is from genome assembly GCF_000277835.1 of Geospiza fortis. Classification (NCBI taxonomy): domain Eukaryota; kingdom Metazoa; phylum Chordata; class Aves; order Passeriformes; family Thraupidae; genus Geospiza; species Geospiza fortis. Next base: position 543,474 of record NW_005054590.1, on the reverse strand, counting down.
TGGAAATGTTGAATTATCATAATGAAGTTTGGTTTATTCTATCCCCATTCACCCACCATGTATCAAGTGGGAACTTGACCTGGTTCAACCTGACTGTTGTGTCTTTTTCTTCTTTTCTTTTCTCTTTTCTTTTCTTTTCTTTTCTTTTCTTTTCTTTTCTTTTCTTTTCTTTTCTTTTCTTTTCTTTTCTTTTCTTTTCTTTTCTTTTCTTTTCTTTTCTTTTCTTTTCATTGGGATGGTCTTTCTCTTCTCTTTTCCCTCCTTCTGATGTCATAATGTTGAAATTCTGTTTGCATTGATGAAAAGGACAACCTCCATGCTTTGTAGTGTTTTTGCCATGAGCTGGAATGATGATTTCCAAGACAAACAAGGAGCTGGTCCCCTGCAGTTCTTTGTGATGCTTTTGTAATTCCAGCACCTGGATGTGGTTGATCCGCAGTGTCTGTATCCACTAAGAAAACTAATGATCTGTGCCAGAGGGCAAAAGGAAATCCCACTTAAAGTCAATTCTTTCCCTGATATTTAGGCAAATCAGATACTGAGAAGCTTCAGAAAATGTTCAAGAGTATTTTAAAAGTCAGTTTGCTTGTTCACGTGGGGTTGTTTGTTTTTTTTTTCCTTTTGTGTCTGATGCAAAATTGGAAGTACAGTGATGCTACCGGTGTCTTTGTGAATAGAAAAAAATAGATTCTGTTTTTGTGATATGACTTATATTTTCTCTAAGTCTCTATTAATAAGGAACGGAATCTCCTAATCCTCAAATAAATGAAAATTTAAAGCAGTTAGCTAGTTTCAAATTCAAAAGACTTGAAGAATTATTTTCTGCCTTTTCTTTCAGGAGCCAACAAGAAGCAGCAGCCAAAAAGTTCTTTTGATGACCTCTTCCGTTTGTGTGTACATAACACCAGTCTGTATGCGCAGAAAATTCTACACTTCTGTAAATGAGGGAAATTGTAGTGTTGGATATACTTCAATATTATAAATTATTGAATTTTGTTAAATAAAATGAGTTCCCATTTAAAGTGTTGATGCTAAAAACAGGGAGCAAATGCTGGATGGGGTAAGATTGTGTACCCTGTCTATGTTTTCAGCTGACTTTTTTACAAATACTGAAAGGCAAACTCCCCATTCCTCTGCTTTTGTTAAGATTCCAGAGGAGGAGTTGAAACACCCAGGCTTGGTGTTTGTTCAGAGTGTGAATTGCAGATGGATGATTTGTGCAGAAAACTTGCTATTAAGTGTCCTGACATAGCAGTTAAAAAAAAAAGAAAAGAGAAGAAAAAGAAGGTAAAAAAATCCCAGACCTCAAAGAACCATTCTTCTGTGGGGGTTTGGGGTTTTTTGGCGGGTAAAAATTTATCATAAATATTTTATTTGTTTACCACTTGGATTTAACAGTATAAGAATATTTTAGTTAATTCTTATTTAAACACTTTTTAATATGTGGACACAAAGACAGGCCTTTAAGACCCTGACTCTTGATACTTGATGTAAAAAAACGATTATACAGAACATGCAAAGAAAGGCTTCTCTCCCTGTTTTGCAGTTTGATTTTGGGCAGTGAGAAAAAATGTGATAAAGTAGTTTCTTCAAGTACGTTGTGGGGCTGATTTCTTTTTTTGTGATTTCAAGTCTGTCTGTAATTTTTGGGGAGATTTGGGAACTTTCCCAACAAAGGTGATTGTTTTATCTATCTTCCAGTCTGATTGTATCAAGGATGTATTTAGTGTGTGAATTTGTCTTTACTTTTCTAAAGCTGTCTTGTGTCTTTCACGTATCAAGTACAGATGTTTTGGTTTAAATCCTGACATGGTGAGTATTGTAAATTGCAGCTATTGAGTGTTAACCCATTTCTTCACAAACTTGCTTCAGACATGTTTGTTAATCTGCAGAACCAGTGTTTTGTGTCAGTTCCTGTTTGCATATCAAAAGCATAAGACTGAACATGTGATTTTGATACTGCTTATCAAGTGAACATTTACTTCAGGAAAGAAAGAAAGAAAGCAGAGGGCCCAACTTAGGAATGTGAAATTAATTAATTTTGCGTTGTTTACATATCTGTGGTAACTTTGTCCTTGAGTTGTATGTAGAATTAGAATTTCTGTGGTTTCTTAAATTCTATAAAATACACAAATGCATCAGGATATTTTACTTAGAACTGTTAATTTGTTTATCTGAATCTGCAAAAAATTATCTGTAATATGACTGCTCCTATTGCATTTCTGCAGTCTGCTCCCTTGGAGTGCAACACGTGCTGCCAAATTCACTGTAATGAAGAACACTTCAGTATTGTGCCTGTCAGTTTGGAGAAATGATAAATCTATGCAATATATTTTGTTACTTTAAGTACAGTGTCCAAAAAGCGAATGTCTGTGCTATACTAAGAAAATGACACTGGCTACACACCAATTAACACATCTGCAGTATGGAGGATACTCCAAGTGCTATAGCTTTATAGATTCATTTCTAAATTTGAGCAGATTTTGCTGTACTAATGAGAGAAACTACTGCCTCAGGCTAATCAATGAATAAACAACTTTTCAGATAAAGCAGAATAACCCACTGGAATTTATCTCTTCAGTTCTTTCAACACCAGCAAATATTTCCCGGTGCCTTGAGTCTAAGCTATTACAACCCGGACTCTTGTAATGAAACTTACTATATTTTCTTAAATGGTTCTGAAATTGTACAGTGGTGTTTCCTTTCAGTCGCAGACTTTCTTGCATCAGTGCAACATCCAAACAGAACTCCTCTCACAGCAGGCTTTGCAAAACCCCTTATGCAGAAAGTATTTTGATACATATCTGGCGGAATGAGGGGCAGTTCTGATGTGTCCATTGGAATGAGCCTGGATTTTTGTTACTGTGAATTTACCCACCCATTCCTTTGATTTAAAGCTGGAGCAACCCATACTTCTGTTTGTTTGGTTGGAAAGAAGAGCAGGTTGGGGTGATATGTAGAAGGAAGCTGGAAGCCTTCCGTTTTCAGGAAGAGGCTGCTGGGTCAGACATGGCTCCCACACGCAATGAGAAAACTTCTGCAGCAGGGAACAGAAGGTCTGATATGGAACACCAGAAAACTGAGGACTTTGCTTCATGATTCATCTCACAGCTGTCTCCCCTTGGAGCTTCCATAACTCACTAGATCAAAAGAAAACTCCCAGCTGCCCAGCTCAGATTTGCTCCTGTCTGTTCTTGAAGTGATAGCAACAAATTAGGATTGTAAGAATATTTTTCAGTCAATGTAGCCTCCTGTTAGGTGTCTTTCAGCAGCAACAATGCATTTGATTCTTATCCAGTAAGATTTCACAGCTAGGAGGAAAAGACGCAGAATGCAGTTGGACAGTATTAGGGAGAACAAGTTCTATTTGAATTGTGGGTAATAAGTGCAAATATTTGCAATGACAAAATAATGGGATTGTACCAGTGGGGATTTATTAAACACATGGTCACCCCTGAATCTTTCACAAGTCAAATGTGCAGTGTGGTTTGTAAATGACCTGGTTTACGGTTTGTAAAGTAATCGCTCTGGTTTGTAACTTCTGTGGGAAGAAAATCTGACCTTTCTCAATGATCGATGACTGTAACACCAAAAAATGTCAACTTTTTTCTTTTTAATATTTTCAATTCAAACAGCTGACAGTTTCATGTTTGTTTCTGACTGATGTAAATTGATACTTGGGGTTCAGAGATAACCTTATTTGAATAAAGGTGCATATTTTTAGTAAGCCTTTTTCTTTTCATTTGGTACATGTGCATGAAATCTAAGCAAGTGTATTTGAAGCATTCTTTACCCTCAGTTCAGAGTCAGAACACTTACAGATCTGGGTTCAATTCTACCTAACACTGGGCAGTTAATGGCATTTTGAGTCTGAATTCCCTCTGTGACTTTTCCCCAGCCAGGAGCAAGTTTTTTAGCAAGTGGAGGACAGGAATCTTGAATTGAATCTGTTCTAGCTGACAAAACCCTAAAGCACTTCTTTCTGATGGTCCAGCTGCTAGAAAAGGCTACATCCTCTTGGTAGAGGAATGAAGCAGGGGCAGAGTCCTGGTTCTTTCAAGAACACATTAGTATTTTTGCATTATATGACTGATAGAAACAAAGAATCTAGAAAAGATTGGGAGTTTGGGTGTAATTTTTGGGCTGGCCTCTGGAATGTGCCTGTTTCAAGACTGAATTCTGTGCTGGGGTTAGAGATCTGTGCGTTCCTTGGGTGTGGAACACAGGCTTTTATATATCACCCACTTTCACCAGATAAAACAGGAACAGAGTCTTTAATTTTGATTTCACTTAAACTAGAAGGAAAAGACACAGATTTAAAGCAAAGGAAATGACAGCATGTGTACTTAATTAGCTGCTGTTTTGTATGTTCTCATGAAGTCTGGGGTTGCTGTCATCAACAAAAAGCAGTAAGTTTCTAAACTGCAATAGAGCACCTGCCTGGGACAGAATTGCTCTGGGGTGAGCTGTGCCTTTTGTCACCAGTCTCTCCTGTGTTTCTCAGCAGCTTCAGTGCCAATAGGCCCAGTAACTTAAAGCCCTTTTTGTTATCTTTGATCTCAACATGGGAAAGCCTTTTGCTGATTGTAAGGTTGAGAGCTGGAGGGCAAGACCTCTTAGCACTCTCTCCCCAAGCCAGTCCTCACCTTTCTCAATCCTGTGAAAGCATCAGTTCTAGGCACAAAATTATGTTAGAAACATTTCTAGAGGGATCAAAGCCTACAGCAAAGTCAGGGGAGCTTTTTTTCAGTAAAGACCAACAGCACAAAGCTTAACAGATACCACTTTCCATACACTTGGAGAAGAGCCTTGAGACCTAACACTGGAAAAATCAGTGCTTACAAAGTTCCAGCTAGGAGAATTTTAAATAAAGATGAAGTAGTTGTTACTTGGAATTCACGATTCTGAGTGATGGTTTCAAAAAGAAAGAGTTTCTTGTTTAGTCACTAATAATCCAGGATTTCAGAATGTCCTGTGGTGGTTTTTTCCTTGTTGTTTTGTTTTGGGGTTTTTTGTTTTGTTTTGTTTTGTTTTGGGGGTTTGTTTTTGTGGGGTTTTTTTGTGGTGTTTTGTTTTTGTTTTTGATCTATTTTTTTTAATAGTAATAGGTCTGCTTTAATTAGAAAGGCTGTAATATAGATTAAGGCATTAGGCAAATTGGAATCCTCCCATCTCTCAGTTCTCATCGAAATTATGAGAGTGCTGGGAGAACCACTTAGATAATCAAAATTCCAGAATGTTGCATTAAGGTATGTGCAGTCATTGCAGTAGCATGAATGCACAAAACCCAAACTCCTGAACTTTGGAAACCTAGCAGGTGATTTTCTTTCTCAAAATAGTTATGACCTGGGTAGCAGATCCTGGAAATCCTCACCTGAGTAGAGCTGGTGAGGGTAATGATGTGACTAAAGGTTAGAAAGATAAGGACCAACAGAAACAATCTAGACCCAAAAGGTATCCATACTGTTTTCTGTCATACAGATTCAGATTTATTCACCCTTTATCAGCAGTTAGGATTACAAACAGCAGGTGTTTTATGCAGCACCAAAGCAGGGGTCTAGGTGGAGACAGCCTGGGGAACAGCAGACAGAAACCCAAAAGAAAGTACACTAGGAAGATCTGACTTGCTTTCTTTGGGGTTACTTTCTTGAAATAAAGCAAACATAAC
>NW_005054590.1:523916-537796 GCF_000277835.1 Geospiza fortis | reverse complement strand
TCATTCATCTGCAAGATAAACCAGCTGGAGGAAGAGGGGCTGAAGAAAAACCACACAAAATATTTCTGTCCAGTGGGATAAAATATCCATGGATAAAAAGAATAGGGGGTTTTGCTTAATGAAGAATTCAAGTTTTCAGATCTCAAATCTGAGGGTTTTCTGCTCAGTAGCCTGAATTTTGCTATTTTATTATGGCTATTGAGTCAAGCAGGTTTTCAATTCAGATCCAGGGAATGTTGTGATCTCTGTGAAAGTGAGAGCAAACTTCAAGACTAAAGATGTCAAAATGCTATTGCACACTACAATTGATTTTTGTGTGTGTGTGTACAATTAGCTTAAAGTATTAATGGAAAAAGTAGGTAGTTGCATCTAATGATTTTTTTGGAGTAATCTGAACCATCTGCCTCTATATATTAAGGAGTTCTTTCTTTAATCCAGATTATGGCTGACAAACTGGTTTTGGCATTCACGTTTCACTAGCACTGTGCCCTTGAAGAGCTGATGTGGCTGTAGAAACTCTCTCGCTTTCAACTGTTGTGTTTGAAAACATTTTCTGTTTGGCTTTCTTGGAGTTGTTTTCTTATAGCTCCTTTTTTGTTTTGGTTTGTTTGGTTTTTTTTTGTTTGTTTGTTTTTTTCCTTTTTTTGAGAAGATGGCCTTTCTAATGAAAAGTATGTTGAGCAACCAGGTAAAGAATTTGGGACTTGGAGGTGGAGGGGACGAAAGCCAAGAAGAAAGCACTCCTTCTGATCCAGCAGCAGCTGCAGGAATGACCAGAGAGGAGTATGAGGAATATCAAAAGCAAATGGTTGAGGAGAAGTGAGTACCTGTTCCCTTATTATGAGTACGGGGCTGATTCTTGGTAACTTTGTGCAAATAAAAATAACCCAAGAAAAAGCCAAACATGCTGCTCTTCACTATTTTTTTTTAAGTAGATGAATCTTTGCTAGAAAGACTTTCCAAAATAAAAGTTCCCCAGCTGCAAATGGTAAAATATTACATTCCTTCTTCCTGCCCCCCTGCCCCCCCATCTTTTAACTGTCTCCTGTGCTTTCCTGCTCTCTCCACAGCTTGATATGCTGGATTCATTCCTAGGTGATGTTACTTTATCTAGAAACATTTTCCGAGATGCTTGTAGTGCAGGATTTAATTCTCTAACGTATATGATTTGTTCTAGAACTCCACGTGGAGTACACTTTCAATATGTAATATTTCATTGTCCACATTTATTATGGCAGACCTGAAAAAGTACCGAGTGCTCATTTATCTTGAACAAAGGTTTAAGACAGTTATTTTTCTTTCTAAAATCTACTAAACAAAGCAGAACTTTAAAATCAATTAAGTCTCAATTTTGTCTGTAAAGACAATCTTTATCACTTGCTGTGTTTGTGAAAACAAGTAAAATGGAAGACTTGGCGTGTGTAGGAGTTCAAACCATGCACAATTATAAATAAAACGATTGACTTTTAAATCTCAAATGCATCTGTTCCTCTAATGGTCAATTACATAATGGTTGTGTAAATCCTTCTTGTAAGATGATTATAGGTGCCAGGTTAATGACTGATGGAATTTGAGGTATCCAGGTCTGTATTTAGCATCAGACATTTCAATCAGGAAGCCCTGAAGAGATCTCCTTTGGTCTGGAAAAAAGCACAGAATGTTTTGCTCTGCCTTTTGTCAAGTAATATCTAAAAGAGAAATGATCACCTACTGGCAGGAAGCTGCTTTAGGGAGACTGAGAAGAAGCACAGGATTCCTGGGATAGGGAAATGCCTGGGAAAAGAATTACTTCTATTCTGTTTTGAAGTGGGGCCCGTGTCCTTTCCCTGCTGAGCTGTACTGAGGAAGCAGGGCAGGAATACCCCTATAGGACAGTTAGAAACTCTAAGAGAAAAGATCATCTCTGGATGAGATGTGGTGTTGTGTCAGAAAGCTCTGACATGGGCAGAGCATGGTCCTGTTCCAAGGCCCCACGGATTTTGCCCAGTGCTCAGCTGTGCAGGAGTGGAGACCAGAAGAGTAAATGTGCCCTGCTGAACTTGTGTCAGGCAGTTTAGAACCGGTAACCAACCAGGCTTTGGGTACTTCTCAGATTTTAGATTTGTTTGTGCGGGTTTTGTTTTTAGAGCGAGAGAAATGCAAACACTCATTTTGGAAGAAGAGGAAAAGTAATATTTCATTTTGAAGTAGCTTTTACGTGCCAAAATACCTATACTGAAACATGTTACCAAAAATCTTTGAGGAGACACATTTTGCAAATAAATGCATATGTAATCTGAAAAAAATTGGTGCAGACCAGTTCTTAAATCTAAAGAAAACATTTTATAAAATCACAGATTAAGTCAGTGCTCTTCCATACAGGAAAGCTTCAGAATTCATTGCTCTTATGAAACAAATAATGCACAAAGAAAGACCAGGAAAATTCACAGTAACAGAAGCACAGGAAGTGTGGCCCCTTGGCATCACTTTATTGGTATTGCTCCTTTTTTGCCTTTGGACAAGTTACTTCTCTTGGGCAATACCTCCCATGTGTAGCGTTTTGCAGCCAAGCAACTGGTTTAGTTCAAAAGATTGTTTTTATTAGCATCTTGAAGGAACATTTTTTCTGATTTCCAGGATGGAAAGAGATGCAGCATTTGCACAGAAAAAAGCAGAGCGAGCTGTTCTGAGGGTTCACCTGAGAGAAAAGTACAGACTGCCCAAGGTAAGCCTGTAGCTCATGAGATCATCTAGTCCAGAGGCCAAATTTCAACCAATTTTAAACTGCCCATTCCTTTTCCTTTAGTGATCTTGGCACTGTCAAGTATTTCCAGGAAAGCCAAAAATATTGAAAGTAAAAGCTTCAAGCAACATATTTCAAATAATTTTTTAAATTATTGTGTTATTTTGTAGGCTTCTGCCATGGGCAGCAGAGAGGTAATACAGGACAGAGTACTCTTTCCAGGGGTTTGGATCACACATTTGCTCTGGTCTGTCACTACTGGGAAGATGTTGGCATATTTCATTTATACCCCTCAAGGATATATGCTTCTTAGCAATTTGAAAGTTTATTTGTATTACTCACCTGCCAGCTCTGAGTCATTACCACTCATTTTCTGATCAGTACTTTCCCATACTTTTTGATTAATTAAAATGGAGGAAGGTAAAGAATCTCTCTCCTGTAAATTTAGCTGCTAAAAAATGTAGTGCTTAATCCAAACAAGTCATTTAGGGACTCATCACCAACAGAAAGAAACCAGCACCTGTAGCTTCATCTAGCCAAACTTTTAAATAAGCATTCAAGGTGGAGTTGGGTCACCTCCCAGTGGCCGTGCCTCTTCCAGAGGGAAGCCAGGTGACATCTGAAATCAGGTAAGATGTATTCCCCCCCTGAGAGCCTGGTTCCTCTGGTGCTCTAGCTGGACAACATACCCTGAGGGTGAGTTTAATTACAGAAAGATTAATTATGCAAAAAAATTAAGTCCAAGATTTTAAGTGATTGATTGGATTGGAGGCCTAAGTCTCTAAACACCAGCATTTTAATTAGCAGCTGAGGAGTAAAACATCATTAGGCCTTGCTTTCCTTTTGGAGGCATGGGCTGCCACAGCTCCTGAGCAGCATTTACCCAGCGTCTTGCCAGAGCTTGCAGCTCCAAGAGGGGCTGCTCTGGAAAGCTCCAGGATACACGAGTGTCCAGGTCTCAACTAAACATCAGTGGAGCTGGGTGTCTCTGGTTTTCAAATTCTCCCACTCGTAGTGCTTTTTGCAGCTGGAGATGGTGTCCAGGTCACCAGTCCCCCCTGGCTGAGTGCTCACAGACACACAAGTATGCAGTGGTGTTCTGACCCATCTCCAGGAGGATCTTGGCTTTGGCATGTACCAAGTGCTCTCTGGGGCCATATTTCAGTAATAACAGTAGAAGATTTGTCTCCAAGGTAGGAGAGTAGCTCTAAGCTAGAAAACAATATTGCAGGACACGTTTTCCTGCATTTGTTTCTCCCTATATAGCATTTCTTGGTTTTCATCAGCCCTTAAGAAAACATGTTATAGCAGGAAGAAAATGAAACTACTACATGCATGCTAATGTGTCCCTGAAAAACAATTCAGTACTGCAATACAACATACTGGCAGCAAATGCTCTCAGGCTTCTGATAATGCATTAAATATTTTGAAAATTGAAAGTAATTTCAGGTAGCCTAGTATGGTCTAGAAACACTGAATATTGCCAGTATCAATCACTAGCAAGCATTTTAAGTAAAAGCATGAAATTCAGGACTAAGCAGGGGCCCCCTTTGCCATGTAAAATCTAAAGCTCCATGCTATCTGGGCCAGATTTATAAGAGAAAGTAGACCCTTAATGAACCTAATCCTATTAACAGAGTTGTCAACTTAGGTTTGTCATCAGAAAGATGTTTTTAGCCATGAGACATTTGATCTGTGGACAACTTTTTCATCTTTGGTGTATTCAGTGCAATTTTAAAAACTATATAAATACAGACATTAATATTTTAATAATAATTATTATTATTTTTTTAAACTCACCAAACTCTCTTATCCGCTTGCTGCCTTTTTCCTGAACTGGGATTCAGTAATCAATTAATTTCTGCAAGCTCTAAACACAGGGGCATGAGCTGACGGTGAGCCGTGGAAAAAGGAGTCCCAAGGCAGATGTCAGGAGGGAGCAGTCCCCACTCACCAGCTCTGTGCTCCAAGCTGCGATCTCTGGATTCTCTGAGGGTGTTCCTGGGCAGGAAGGCTGCTGGTTCTAACATTTGGCTCCTTGTAGCTACTTGCAAGGTACTTGCAGCCCTTCAATGGCAAAAGGATAGTGTTGCTGCTGTATTGCTAATTTAAGTCCCACCTGCAGGTGAAGGCAAGGTGAACTCTGATTTTGTATGTTACTGGTGCATTAGAGGTGATGAATCACAGGATAAGGTCTGGAGTCAGCTACCTAAGGATCTCTGCACATAAGCATAGGTAAATATTATGGCAGGATAAGTCAGGCACAAGGAAAGAAGTACATCACACAGGGATGCTGGAAAAGAGTTTGGCTCCCTTGTGGATTAGTCTGTGAGCTTTGATCCTTTTGGTTTACAAGTAGACTTCATATAAGCAGCGTTGAACCAGCATTTGGTATTCTTTGCTCCTTAAGTTGCACAGAAGACTTTAACATCATTGTTCAGAGGAACGAAAGTGCCATGAAACAAACAATACCAAACTTTGATTGCTCTTCTCACCTCGTGGAGGGCCGTTGTCTCCCTTTGAGGGAGCTTGACAAAACTTTTAGTGACAGAAGCTGCCTCCCTGAGGGACACTGCTTTTCCTGTGGGCATGGACTGTGTCTCTCCCTGAGTGACATTGCTTTTCCTGCCCAGTGGACATGGAGCTGTCTAATGTTAAACTGTATCCTTTACCTGTGGGAGCCAGAGAAGGAATTTCCCCTGGGATGGTCAGACAGCGACCATGTCCTGCTTGTGCTATCTTAATCCTTCTCCCTCTCTCATTCACCTTTTTTCTCATTTCTGTACACATTGCTACAAAATAAAGTTGGTATGCTTGAACTGACCCTTGCACCTTAATTTGGGCAGAGGGCTTTACTCTCAAGCTGTGACAAAGCAGGTCTTTAGACAGTTTTCTGCTCACACCTACCTGTGTATCGTTGTATATGTGAAGAACTCTATTGTATCTATAGCAAAACAGATCTGGGACTGACTACATCAGAGGCATAATCAGGGTCAAAAAATATTACCATGCACTCAGACTCCACTGCCGATGCTGTTGAATTGTCAGAATAATGTCCGACCCAGTTTTGGCCTGGGCACTCTCCCAAGCAGTTCCCACGGCCAGTTTGGGAGTTAGGTCAGGCGTTCCCAATGGCAGTTAGATGGGACCACCCTGTTTGGTAGGGCAACAGAGTTCAATAGCATCCCAGTGGGTTTTTCCAGGCCAGCTGGCCTTGGGGCAAGAGACCAGTGCCAGGCATATTTAATTTAGTAAAATAGATGTTGCTTCTGTGTTCACTTTTCCATTTCAAATCCAAGTAAACAGGAATCAAATGCTCAAATGTTAGAAGGAAGCGAAGAGGCCGTACATGCATCATGTGCTTCTTTGCTTCTTGTTGAGCAGCCCCACCCTGTTGAAGCACATTTTAGGTATATTAAAGCTAAATGCCAAGTGGGTAGAGGCAGGTGGCTTGGGCAGAATTGTACTGCTCTAGACTATATCTCAGCATATTCGTTTTTGATCAGAGAACACTTTGAAGCCCCAAACTGTTGCACATCACATCACACACTTCCACAGGACAGTGGGTTTTGGTGCAAGAACATGCCAGACAATTGTTCATATTGCCAAAGATGTGTTCAGTGTTCAGTAGTGTTCAGTGATGATGCCTTAAATTGGAAATAATTCTAAAGGAAAGAACATGTGTGATTGACTGATTAGGGGCACTTGTTCAGTAATTAACATTTTTTTATCATCCTCTACTGCTGCTGGCAAGGATTTCAAAAGGGCTAACTCCTCTGATAGCCATCAGTTGCTGAATAAAAGCTTAAAACCATTTTTCCTGCTACACAATTAATAAAAAATACCTCTTCTGTTCAGGAGATTGTTTCTAGCTCCCACAGATCTGACTCCAGCAATCCTTATCAAAAAGGTGAAGAGATGTCCTCACCCATTTTATCCACATAGCAGTAACAATCCTGCTAGAGCTCCCTACAGTTTCACAGGAAATATGGGGGGAAATCAGATTAAAGGGAAGTACAGTCATTGCAAACAGAAAGTGTGGAAATATGGAACCATAAATAGTGGTTATGCAGCTGACCACCCCCAGCCTGCCTGTCCTTGCTATGGCCTGCAACAACACAGACATTGCTCATGTATGTCCTTGCATTCATTTGTCCTTTCATTCATGCAAAACCCAGACACCTCACTCTAAAAAACACCTCCTGCTGATGGCATTGCTGCTTATTCATATCAGGCCTTTGCTGCTGTCATGGTTAATTTTGGAGATGTAATGAGGCATTAATGGTTATCTTTGATGTGTGAACTGTGTCGAAATATCCTGTGCTTCTGAGCTCTGGATCCATCAAAATCCACCAGAAAATGTGAACAAAATCACCATTGTTTGAAAAATTGACATAATCCCACCGATGGAGTGTTTCAGTGGGCAGGCAGGAAGCAAGTGTGTGTAGTGCTTACTGCATCTCAGCCCTTTTAATTGCTTAACCAGTTTCTTCTCCTGTCTCCTTTTGCTTTCTCAGACTCACAACCAACCTCCCTCCTCTCTTTTGTTGTCCAAGTCCTCCTATTACCCCACTTGCCAGCACTGCAACACTGATTATGTGCCAGGTAGCCCCTGCTCTTCATCACAACTCAGAGAGGCCAACCAAAGACCTAGACAGAGTTCAGATGTGGTTTGGGAAGGTGGGGGACCCTTTTTCTAGTGATTCGTTCTGAAGTTTAATGCATCTTTCTTCCTGAAGGCTTCAGTTTAGTGCTGATACCTAGAAATTCCCCCCACCTACCCTGCCCAACAATCGAATAAGGAAATGGTACCTCAGCTCTTCTAAAGCTCTTGTTCCATTGACCAGAAGCTGACAGGCACAGCACAGCAGCTGGTAGGCTCCTGCAGCATGGTTTTGGGGGCTACAAATAACTTGGAATGGAATTCCTGCACCATCAGCATGGCAAAGATTTCTAAAATGGCAAGTGACACTGAGGGCTTCAGTTTTGACAGTGCTGAAGCCCTTCAAAGAAGTATAATTGGCATTGCCCAAAAAATCTTAGAACTTTCATGGAGGCTAATTGAGGCCCTGAATTCACAAGTTGCACACAAAAAATTGACTGAAAAATCTGTATGTTTCGATTCTCCCTAAAAACCTAAAAAAGAACAAAACAAGAGTCTCTCTGGTAGATCCTAGGAGAGCAGAAATACTCTCATCTGTTGGTTTTGTTTCCTGCTTTAGAGTGAATTGGATGAGAATCAAATACAGATGGCTGGAGATGATGTGGGATTGCCAGAAGACCTTCAGAAGATGGTGGCAGAAGATCAGGAGGAGGAAGAAGACAAGGACTCTATCCTGGGCCAGCTGCAGAACATCCAGAATATGGACATGGATGCCATCAAAGAGAAGGCACAAGCCACCTTCACTGAGATGAAACAGGCAGCTGAGCAGAAATGTTCCATGATGTAGAAAAGCCACCACTGCCCAAAGGCTGTGACTTCAGTGTTGTGTTGCCGGGGATGCAGAGGGAGAGCAGGCAGAGGGAAGCACTTAGCTCTAGAGCATTCAGTGTAAATATAGAAAAGTGATGAGAGAGAGACTTAAAACCCTGAGGGGAGAGTAAAATTTTACCTGCTGCGACTGCCTAGAAGGAAGTTAGAATCGATCCTCAGTTTTGAACACAACTTTTTCCCCCATGGAAAAAAATGGCTTTAAAACAATTAATATTGGGAAAAAAATGTGCCTTTTTCCATTTTTTCCACATGACTGAAATGCTATTAAATGTGTATGTTTGAACAAAATCATGCTTCTGATACATCACATAGAGATAACCACTCATTTAATCCTGCTTTCAGAAATAAACATATATATTTCTTATAAGAACATGTCTGTTTCAAGAATCTTGAGGCAAACACAGTGCTCAGATATTGACATTTGCTGCAAAACCTTGATTTTTAAAATCCTCTCTGTACGAAGTGTAGCAAAAGGCAAAAAGTGAAGCATGTAACTCAACAGCTTGGGCCAAAAATGTTGTCGTACACACTGAGTGGGGACTTGGAGGAAATAAGGCTTGGTGGCTCTCAGTGAGCCCTGCTCTGGAGCAATGCAGGCTTCTTCAGTCTGCTTTCATTTCCCAGCCTCTCAAAGACACTTCAAACACCAAGGGACAGCAGCGACTCTCTGCTTGTCTGCTCTGTGTGCCAAATTCTGGGGCTGGGGGTACTGGCACAGGGCTAAAAGCAGCTCCCCACGCTGATTCTGGGAGTTGTCTCCATTGAAAGCTAAATATGGAAGGTTATGCCAGGGTGGAGCACCTAAACCTGAGGAAAGGCAGGGCTCTCACTAATGTTAAATCTGCCTGTGCCTATGGGACATGCAGGCTGCTACTCCCAAGGAATTCTAGAAAATGAATGGCTTTGTAAGTTCTCCAGCAACTAGCCTGGAAATTAAATTTGGAAATTAATACATGTAGCACCTTCCTACAGGTTTATAAGTCTCTTTCTCTCTCTCTTTCTTTCTGTCTCTAGCCAATCAAGTAAAAACAATAATTTTAAATTAAAAAATTCATGAAGTATGATTTACCTCCTTTCTTTCCCTTTTCCTTCTTTCCTTGCTTGCTTCCTTCCTCTTCTCTTTGTCTTTTCTCCCTCCCCTCCCCTCCCTTCCCCTCCCCTCCCCTTGCTTGGAAACCAGTTATCCATTTTCTTCCCCATTGTAGCATTAAGAAAATATGCTTCTTTTTTCTTGCTCATTTCCTTCTTACCTAGGAAACACAGAGTTTACAAGTTCTGACCTTCCTTGCTCTTTCCAGAGGATGTCCTAGTGCGTTAAATGGCTCTCATCCAACAAGTAATTTCTTTAGTGGACAGAACCTATCTCCAGCAGGTCCCTCAAGCATCAGAACTATTTTGCCTAAAATCACCAAGACTTCTGATCTGACTTCTTCCTCTTGGGACTCTGCTCTCACATGGCACCACAGAATCTAATTATCTGTACGGAAAGACAAGTGGGGTCTTTATGTAAAGATAAAGTAGATAAAATAGTCACCAGCTCAGCTCAACCAGCCTGAGGTTTGTGAGGCTCAATGCATTTCCCTCTGCATTGGTAGAAATCTGGGTGGTGTCTCCACACTGTTATGTTGCTTTACAGACTGAATTGTCCTATCTATAAAACACCAAAATAAACAAGCCTAAGGGTTTTGACCTTTGAATTAAAATGTGCTTGGGACATCCCAAAAATCTTACTGAAAGCATCTGGTGCTTTAAAGGATCTAATTAAATTTGTCAGCAGATATAGGATCAGCATTTTCACGGTTTAAAGAGTCAGAGAAGAAAGTACAGTCAGAATCAGCAAAGAAATTATTAATGAGATTCCAAAAAAAGTGTCAGGGCTGGCAGAGACAAACGGGACTGGGAGGTGGCTTGGGACTGGCGCAGGATGGGCGCCCAGCCCGCTGAAATGCTGCTGGTGCAGGAGTGAGCTGGCTTAGGCACCCCTGTTAGACCAGAGCTCCCACATTTAGTCTGGAGTGACAGGGCCAGGGCAGGGGGGCAATCTGCGCTGCCCTCAGTAGGAGCCTGATCTCCAGCTCGCTGGAGGTGGCTGCCTGCTCCTGGCAGCGCCTGCAGGGCTCATCCCTCCAGCACCGGCTGTTCCCGCCTCCAGCCGCTAGGCACAGGCCTGGGGAGGCACATGAGTACATGCAGGAGGTGGTGAGGCCACCCCAGGTACACGCAGCCCTCAAGGTGCTCAGCCCTGGGAACAGGTCACAGGACAGCCACTGCATGTGCTGGTATGCAAGTCTGGCAATGTTTATGTCCATATCTGTGCACGTGTACTCATGTGCATGCAGCTATGCACGTGTGAGAATGGACAGGGACATGCCTGTGTGTCCGTGTGTCTTTGTCAGGGGCAGATTAAAGGGTTAGGTCACATGGCAGCTACTGCTGGACCGACCCTACCTGGGATTTGGGTTCTTAGAGTTAATAGGATCGCTGGAGCTCAAGACCGTCATCCCATCAAGATAAATGTCTCTAGTGCCCACTCTTAAGCAATCCGAATTCAATTAGGCTAATTGGAAAACAAGTAAAGAAGGATTGTGTTAATATAGCCTTATAGCATGAACCTCCCCTCCCTCCTAATGAGCATGGCAGGCCCAAGTGCCAGTGCCCTCACACCCAGCCCATGGTGCTCCCACCAGAAGGGCTGCCTGAATCCCAGAGCCTATTCCACACCCACAGCCTGGACAGACAGCAGGACAAGATCTCTGTGCAACTCCTGGTGCCAGACAGGACTCTGGGAGGTGAGAAAACACAACTGATTCTCCTGGGCAGATCAAGCAAGGTCTCAGCGGAAAAACAATGAAAGTGTGAGTGATACAGTGACCGGAGGAGACGGCTTCCTCATGCATCATGCTTTCAAGAAGGTTCTGAAACTGCGCCCTTAGGAATTTTTGGGGAGGAAAAATTCCTTTTTCTGGGTTGTTTTTAACAATCTGCTGGATGATACAGAGCATGCAAACTGCAGGAGGGTACAGGTTCACTCTAGTTGAATATTTCCTCCTTTTCCTTGCTTCCCTCCTGTTGATTTGCAGTCTAACCTTGGAAGCCCTATTTATTTTTCAGGGAGGTCCCCCCTGCTGCACATCTTTGGTCTGGAGAGTGATGTCTCTCCTGCAGTGTGACTTCAGCTTCAAATCTCTGCTCTGCAAGGCAGTAATTATTTCACCTGGACATAAAAAAAAAAAAAAAAAGGCAGGAGAAAAGGAAGGAAGAACCTGTGGCATTTTATGGTGCTGATTTCATTGCATGAAACCACATCCCATGCATATGTCTCAACAGTGACTACAGGATGAAAATTACTTCCCTTTAGTCTTCACTGTACATGTGGAAGGAGGTACAGCAGACAGCTGCACTTTACAGATGGTCCATCTTGAGAACTTCTGTTACTGTCCAAGCATAACTTCAGCAGAAATTTTAATAATGCATTGCAAAAAAATAAAAAAGGTGATGAAATGGGGATACCCCTTGGAAAGGCAAGTAACAGGCGCTGCCTGTTTCATCCCCTAACGAATACTCTCAAATTTGATTCTGGTTGCCCCCACAAGTTTCCAAAGGTCAATGGTCTTTGCAAAGCTGGGAGGTACCACAGGATCAGTTTCTGAGGCTTCATCCTAATACGATACAAATCCCAGAGGGCTGCAAGCGATTCAACTGACAGCCAGGACATCAGACCCAAAGGGAAAAGTTCAGTCACCATTCTTATCCTATCTAAACCCTCTGTGCAACCAGAGGAACCATTAGACTTCTTCCCTCCCCGGAGCACTGTAATGCCTCATGCGTGTCACACAGTCTGTGCCTGAAGTATGGCAAGAGAGAAAAGACAGATCTAGAGATGGAAGAGTCAGAGTTGTCTCTGCTCTGCTACACAGTTATGGGGTTTTTTTCAGGTATTTTTTCAAATTGGGATCAAGGGAGTGGCTTCCTCTTTCAACAATTCCACTCGCCTGCCAGAAGGATGCTACAGTAACAAATGTAGCTCCACATGGAAAACACAAGTGGAATATTTTACTGCTGAGCAAAGAGGAGCCTTCTCTGTCAGGGAGGAAGGTCTCTTGTGTCCTGTGTGGGACTCAAGCACCGTGCTCCAGGGCTGGAAAGCTTTTTTTCTGCCTTCATATTGTAATTAACAGCAAAAAACCCGAGTATTGACTCTGTAACTGACAACTTTGACAGGTACCCCAAAATCAGCATCTGTGCCAGGATCCAATGCCCTTTATGGCACTGACTAAAGGGTTTTTGGTCCTTCATCTCACGTTCCTATGTTTCTTAACTATAACAAGCAAAACTGATTCCTAATTTTGCCCAAGACTTCTGGAGAGACAGGTGTGTTTTGTGCTGATTTTGAGTGCTGTAAACCCCCAGCTTCAAATTAGAAGAAATTAGGGACATTGCACAGTTCATTCATCTTCACTAATAGAGTTCCTGGGAAACACACATGTAGATTAAAGGAACACAATGGCCCCTCGCTGATTGCTTTGAGTACCCTCCAATGTCCCTACAATGGTATTGACTGGCTCTTTATAGTGTCCACAAAAGCCACACTAACCTTTTCTTTTCTCTTCTGTTGGCCTCTTCCCTCTGTGCAAACGGAGGTCTGAGTTCTTTCGGCCTCAAATCAACCCCCAAGCAGTCAGTGATGAACTGAGGCAAACCTGAAGCTAGGAAAAGCCGTGCACTCCTAAAAGAAATCTACTTGGGGACATCAGAACATAAACTTGCAAAAGGTGTGGACACTGGCAGGAGCAAGCACTGCCAATCTTTGAAGTGATTCCTCTGAAAAAATCTACATGATATGGAGCCTGTTGGGGCAGAAGGGGAATAAAAAAAATGCAGATTTATTGAGAGAGGTCATACTTATTAGACTAGCTAATATATCTGGAAGAACAAGAAGTAGCAGTGGTGTTTTTCTTCCACATTCACTCTCCTCAGGCTTCAAATGGAAGCATCCTAAAGCTAAGTGCAGACTGAACTCTGGATGTTACTGCGTTTGTCACATAAGCTAGGACAAAAGGTAGCTGGGGCCTCAGAGGAACTGGAAAGTGCTGGTGTGAAAATGACAGAAAGACAAAAGCAGGGAAAAGATCGATGCAAGATACGTGATGCTGTTATCTGGTTGGTTCTGTGAAAGGTCCCCGTCTTCCACCAAGCCAAGTACAAAGAGAAAAGTGTGGGATTTGGGTCCCTGCCTCACCTCCAAAAACATTCTGTGTATTCCCCATGAAGCTATGCCCTGCCTGCTACCGCCGCCAGCCCCACTCGCATCATGGAGTACAGGGTCACCGAATCAGCTCTTCTCACAGGCTCTGTCCTATAGCAGCATACTTGAAAACTTCCTGGCAAATATTGCTTAGAGCTTCCTCGGGTTTGTAAAGTCTGAAAGGCTGAGCCCACCTCCTGCGTCTCTCCTGCCTGGAAGCACCTGGTCTGTGAAATGCCTTTGGAAGCAATCGGGCGCAGGGCGAGTGTCCCGCAGAGCACCAGCGCAGAGGCTTTTACCCCAGAGCCCCTGAGTCGGGCCGGGGCCGCGGATCGTCCCGCAGGGCTGCTTTCGAGCGGCCGCCGTGAAAGCGGCGCACCTACAAACCGTCCGGGAGGGATCTGGGCTGAGGCCGGCGG
>NW_005054590.1:517662-522464 GCF_000277835.1 Geospiza fortis | reverse complement strand
CGGGTGGATGGGAGGGCCAGCTCCACTGCGGGACTGCTTTCCACCGAGCGCAGGGCTGTGGGTCGTGGAAGAACGCCCGAGCCCCCCACATTCCCTTTTGCCCCAGCTCGGCAAGGCTTGTTTCCCTCACTCTGATTTGCATGCACCGCTGCAGCCAGAGGTGAGCCTCTTTCCACTGCCCGGGGCCTGGCTGAAACAGCTCTGCTTGCAGGTTTGGTTTCAGAACAGAAGGGCTAAGTGGAGGCGGCAGGAGAAATTGGAGGTGACCTCAATGAAGCTGCAGGACTCGCCCATCCTCTCATTCAACCGCTCACCGCAGGCAGCGCCCATGGGCCCTCTGAGCAGCAGCCTGCCCCTGGAGACGTGGCTCAGCCCGCCGGTGCCCAGCAGCACGGCCCTGCAGACCCTGCCTGGCTTCGTGGCCTCGCCACAGAGCCTGCCCGGCAGCTACACGCCACCGCCCTTCCTGAACTCTCCGGCAGTGACCCACGCGCTGCAGCCCCTGGGGGCCATGGGGCCACCACCGCCTTATCAGTGTGGGGCCACCTTTGTGGACAAGTTCCCTTTGGATGAGGCAGACCCACGCAACACCAGCATTGCCGCCTTGCGGCTGAAGGCTAAGGAGCACATCCAGTCCATCGGCAAGCCCTGGCAGACAATCTGAACTCCCTCTCAGCGCCTGGGAGAAAGCCATGGGGAAGGCGCATCCCAGAATGTCTGAGGGACACTCTTACCCTGACTTGGCTGCCACGGATGGATGGCCAGGCACAGCAGGGCTGTCCCTTACACTCGCCTTTCCCCTACGCCTTGACTTGCTTTTGTATTTTGTGGTCCTTTTAATTCCCTTTTCCACAACCCCTGAAGAGTTAGGGGCCTGATCATAGCTTAGGAAATACAGTCTCTTTTGCTCTCCCTCCTTGGCTGGATGCTTTAGTTGCAATAAAAGCTGCAGTAGGGCAAAGAGCTATGTAAGGTGGCTGGGAGCTCAGGACTGCTGTACCTGGGGAGGGGGTTCTACTTTTACGCCATTAAATGGTACCATCTGCATGGAGGCTGTGTATCATGTTTCTGAACCCAAATGGGCATCTTGGGCTGGAGCCTCTGCTCCGTGTGATGTACGGAGGGGTGGGAGATGCCTGGCTGTGGGCTCTTCTCTGTCCTCTATCAACAGAACCCTGCCCAAGCTGGCTGTGGCATTGGGCCTGCATCCCCATGATGGAGAATGTGCCCAGATGGGAGTGGGCACAGGGGGGCTTAGGGCCCTTGCAGTCCTTGGGCCAGGCACACTGCTCCCCCCATTGCCCTTGTGGAGCAGTGTCAGGCTCAGGTGGGCTCTGCAGGCCAGAGTCAGTGACAGTCCTTGCCGCTGCAAAGAAGGGGAATGGCAGGCCCCCAGGGTTCCTGCCCCCTGCAGCCCAGCTGCCCACAGGGACAGACAGACGGTCTTGGGTTGGGCACTGACACCCACCTGGGGCCTGGCAGGCTCATCCTGCCCTCTCTGGCTGCCCAGGACAGCCCCTGGAGGCTGACACAGAGCTGGGCCGTGCCCGCTCCCCTGCCCACCCAGTGCCCATCGCCAGGCTGCCCGAACTAAAACTGCGGCATCTTTACTTTTCATTATCTCCGTTACTGCCTGTAATGGGGCTGAGAAGCTGTAATGAAACACCCCTTCTCCTCTGTTGGGCATGGGGTGCTCTACACACTCAGGAGTTTGTGGCAATTAATGTTTCTCATTAGGGAAGAGAGAAGGATGCACAAGTGCCCTCATTGTGTCCTGGGGATGATTCAATGCAGACTGGGAGACCTCTCCTTTCACCATTTCCCACTCGTTGTGGCCAGACAAAGGCTGGCGTCTAATTATATTTTCACAATCTGTGCATATCTTTTAAGAGTCCCGTCAGAAACAAGTATGTCAGCCTTGTTCAGCCTCACTTCAGAGAGCTTTTTAACCTCAGACAGCAGTTTCTAAACATCCCTTCATAGCTTTCTCCGCAGTAGCCCCCATCTATTGTATGGAGAGCTTCTTTTACAGATAATAGGAATCCCTCTTGTTTTCAAACACGTTTTCCTTCATCCCCAGCCTCCCTGCAGATTCAACCTGCCTCTCTGGACCAGAGCACTCACTGTTCAGGACCCCCAGCTTCCCTCCCCTGAGCTGTGCTGGTCCATGGCATGCAGGGAAGCCAAGTGGTTCCCCCTAAATCTGGGGGGAATGAAGCCCTGCTGGGGGAGACTATCCTGCTGGGCTCTGGACTTGACAGTTCTACTGTGTGTGCATTTGTGGTGGCGCCCACCCTTCCCAGCACACATCTCTTTGCTTCCTTGGCAGAGAGAGGAAGTACTGCCAGGAAAAGAACTGCCATTGCTGTCAGGAACAAGGGAGATATTTTGCTAACTTCTAGTAAAGACACCTGAAGGAGAACAAAAATCGGATTGCTTCAGTTTTTAGGTGGTCCTTTCACAGGTAAGCTTTGCTTGCATCACCAGTTGCAAGAAGATGTAGCATTTTTGGTGGCTGCAAGAGAAGGATTTCTCTTGGTGTGCTTGAGAAGTGCCTGCATAGCCTGGTTTGTGTCAGCGGGAGACACACACTAATGAGTGACGGCACAGGCTCTGCACACTCTTCCTTCTCAGGGTAGGAACAATCTCACTTGTCATTACTTGGCTACAGTCCAGCTGTGGTTCTGAAGCTGGAAACCCTCCTGCAGGTAAGCACATTAAATTGCTGCCCTAAAGTTCTCACCTGTCCTTATTGCTCATAGTTAATAAGCAACTCCCCAAGATTTCAATAGTGCTTTCCCATATTTTGGCACTACTACCCTCCCTTTCTCTTACCTACAGTTCTTCTGTATCCTGTAAAGCCGTTGGAAAGAAGCCCTCTAATTCCTGATCAGCTGTAAGCAGCGCTGATGCTTGGTTACTTGAGATAGTCAAAGACTGGCAGTAGATAGAACCACAACGGCAGGGCAGCAGAAAGAGCAGCTGAAGATACCTACTCACTTTTCATATGGTCGTGATCCAGCACCTGCAAACAAATAAAGATTATGGCGAGATACGGTGGTTGTTCTTTTATTGGCATATTAAACAGATCTTTCTTACACCTTGTACAGGTGAACTTTGTGCAGTCATGTCCCTCAAGGAAAGCTGTGAGTTTATTGCTAAAATGAATATTTTACCAGCTACACAGAAGTGGGCAAAGAAAGAGACAGAGGCATATGCAAACACATCTTTCTTCTAGCCTGTCTAGTTTTCTGTGTTCCTACACTTTCTTTCAAATTGTCCCATTCCATTTTAAAAGTCCATTTGTTCATTTTGTTGTAAATATCTTCTCCTCCTTAATTGGGTGCTGAGTCTAATAATCCTGCCTCGGCTTGTTAACTGTACAATACCAGCCAGAGTTAATGACCCATTAGCGATTAATTCCTTAAACAGCATCTAATTGCTCACTGTAAAACCTTTTCTTAAAACTGGATTAAATCATCTAGATCCTTAACCACTTCTTTACTCTAACTTTGCTAAGGCTATTAGCATGGCCTTCCGAGTGGTCTGTTTCTTCTTTTGCTTAAACTGTATTAGCAAAGTATTTTTAGTGTTCATACTTGACTTCTTTTCAACACCTGAAGTTGGAATAAGGAAGAATAATACAGAAAAAAGGCTGCCAGAGAATGAGTAATTATGAGGAAAATGCCATGATGGAATTTGTTCTCAAGAGTGTATTCTGGTCTCCCTTCCTTCTCTCTATCCCTGCTCAAAATCCTATCAGTATTCAAGAAAACTAGCAGATACCTGAGCTCTTTAATTTTGACTTGAGGTTCAGCTCATTGGCTTCCCGGTGGAGCAGAACTGTCTCTGTGTGCAGGAGGGACCCTCAGTCTCTGCTGGATGGCTTGGAGGCTATCATTCCCTCCGGAGCAGCAGGCTGCCTGTTGTGTGTGCTACTGCCATGGTAGCTCACAGCCCCTGTGACATGAAAACACACGTTGCTCAGCCATAGTTTGAATTTCTGTTACCAGCTGCTGGCGTCGAGGGCAATACTGTTCCCTTCCTCTGCAGAGAGTTGAACGATCTTGTTTCCATCTGCCCTGGCTACATCTGACAGGCATTTCAATTATGGACATTCAGTTTCTTACTATTGCAACATCTCAAGTAGCTGCTCAAAGCTCCTGGTTACATCTTTCCTCATCTCTAGGGACATACTATGAACAGGCATTAATTCGAGTGGGTTCCCTTTAGCTACAGTGTTTTAGCTTCTCTCTTCTATGCAGTCAGCCGTCCTCCTTTGGCGCTGCTATAAACCTTGGGACTCCCTTCAGTAGTTTGTCAGCCACAGTGTACCCACCCGCAAAATGCTAGCACTGGAGAAAATAGTGGAACAAAACAAAAACAAAAAAACCCAAACAAACAATGAAACAAAAACCCCCAAACAAACAAAAACCCCAAACCCCCAAACAAGCAACACCTCCCACAAAACAAAAACAAACAAAACTAAACCAAACAAAAAACCAACCAACCAAACAAAAAAATCCCACCAAAAAAAAACCCAACAAAACTCACACCAACAAAAAACCCCAAACAAACAAACAAAAAAAAAGTGAAACCAAAAGCTCGTTAGACCAGGACGCTGACATTACCAGTCTCTCTAGTAGAATTAATACTGTACTGTGTCTCCTCTCTGAGCATCTGTGTTCTGCCAAGGCATTATGTCAAAACTGGCTGACATTTGGCAGTCATCCCTGTGTCATATGACACTTCTGCCCCATAAAGATTGGGATTGCGGAGCCGGGCACTGTGGTGCGACTAAG
>NW_005054590.1:512457-517123 GCF_000277835.1 Geospiza fortis | reverse complement strand
AGCTGGCCCAGCGGGCCGGGGCAGCGGGCACCGCGTCACCTCCCGGGCACACACCGGGCACGGGGGCTCCCGGCAGAGCGGCTCAAAGTACAACACACGCCCTGGCCCGGGGAAGGCGGTGGCCTTTGCTACTGGCTTTTGCACAGCGAATTTCACTGCTTAACTCAAATAAAAGCATAAACTTTGCTTTTTTCTTGGTACTATTTATTGCGAATGTTGCAATGTCATGTAGTTTCAAACTAAGAGATGAAATGATTCGATAGGTAAGTCATATAATTAATTGGAAGACCCTTCCGTGACAATTATATATGTATATATATCAAAGCCATTCAAATGAGAAAATGCAACCTTGAAAATGAAGTAGAGGATTTAGTCCTTGCTGAACCATACAAGAATATGTGCATTTAAGTACTTTACACAAAGGAATTCTTGTGTACAGAAAAGTGACCGTGTTGATTATCTGATACAATCAAGTGCTTGTGAAATATAGTCTCTTACAGAAAGTATTCAATTTCTTCATGATTTAGTGATCTTCTTTCAGCTTGGAGTGCTCTCTTTCATATTCACAACTTGAAGCAGATAGTCCATCATCTAAAAAAAAAGAAAAATATATTATTTATAGACCAGTCCTGGAAAAAGTAATTCACTAAGATAATAAACTGTCTATAAGTTAATAAACCTAATAGATAACTGCTCTGTGCATTCACATAACAAACATATTCCTAATAATCTTTCTGAAACAGACCCCATTTGTCTTGGTTAGTGTAATAATCAACTGCCAAAGTAGGAGGAAAGTCATTCTCCCAGATAATTCTGTGTGCCATCTCATTTATATCCTGTCTCATTAGTGTGAAAAAGCCAACTAATAGAAACAATTTAGAGTTTATTTTCCAACTTACTTTTGCACTTAGTCCAACTTGCAGGAGAGATTTGCCTCCCCTTTAACTACATTAACTGTAATTTATTCACAGAATAAAGAGCAGGCAAGGCATTTACTGAAAATAAAATAACACAGGCGCACCACCCTAAGCCAAACCCCAAGAAGTATTGGGCTCACCTCTTCAATTTTTTGACTATTTGTGTGTTACAGCTATTTCCCTCCTCTGAGTGAGTCCTTTAGAGAGAATTCTTTTATTCTTAAGAAATGTGCAGCCCAGTGTGAGCATCAGTGGTGATGCACTGGATGATTTGGGCTAATAAGAGAGACCCTGAGTTGAGTTACCTGAGGTACTCATCTGTGTTTACTTCTAGCTTTGGGGCTTTCTGATCTTAAATTTAAAATTCAAGTTTTAAATTAAATCAGCTAAATTTGAAAGCACCCATGAAGCAAAGTTCTTGGAGTCTGTTTGTTCCCAGCACAGGCAGTCTTTGCCATGTGCAGCAGGTGGAGCACAGGGCTGCAGGCAGGGCAGGCTCCTCGTGGCATCTCTCATGGTCAGTGCAGGGGAATTGCAGCCCTCCGGACAGCCGTGTGCTCCTGGGACAGCCATTCCAGCAGCTGGCAGCAGGGCTCATTATTTACCTCCTTTTGGTCACATTTAGTGTCTCAGTTCAACAGGCCACTGCACAGGGAACAGTGACCTGCTGCAAATCTGCTGTCTTGTTCCTCCTAGAAAAAGTTTCTGTTCCAAACTCACACGAAATATGCCTGGAAAAGTATTTTATGCCAAGGACAAATTTTCTGGACGCGCTGTGCCATCATCCTCAGCTTCCTGTACCTGCTAACCCTCTCCTGTCCGTGGACACCTTCCACAGCTGTGGTACAGCAGCACCTTACCCCAAGGTGTTATCTAACCAAAGTCTGTGCACATGAAACCCCTCACAGCCTGACAAATCTACACAATCAACCCCCAAATCTACGCAATCAAACCCCTCACAGCCTGACAAATCTACACAATCAACCCCCAAAGGCCAGTTAGGCATTTGTACCACTATGCACACTACAGGGAATGTCCCATTCCCTATATCAGAGTTCCACCTTTATAAATAAGGCCTCTTTTGTTCAAAATAACTTTAAAATGAAAAATAATTTTCATTATTTAAATGTTTAGGAAACTATCACGGCCCTCAAAAGAGTAAAGCATATTTCTTTTGATCTTCATGTTTTCTTCATCTAGAAGGAAGATCTCAGAGATACCTTAAATTTCAGGTGCTTTCTGGAAGCCAAGGGGAAAACAGGACATGATATCCTGTCTAGGCTGCATATCATCAGATGGTCATGTCCAACAGCATGAAAGTACAGCTACAGCTCCTTTCATTAGATTTTACTTCAGGGTGGAGACAAAGAAACTGTTGAATGATGGGCATCAAAGGTTCTATGGCCAAATGAGGCTCTGCAAGTTGTCCCCTATCTTAGTCACAGGAAAAACATGAGCTGTTTTTTAATAATCCTTGCAGAAATCTGGATGCTTAAGGCAATAACCTGATTACTCCATAAGGATGTCCAGTGTCTGACCACAGAAATGCGGATGTTAATTTACGGTGAAGGTACACACATATGGGTATGATTCAACTTACCAGAGGCAACCTCCAGCCCTCCTAAGCAGGATTTATTGACAGATACTTTTAGAAGTCAGAACATTTCCCTCTTTACATTAAATAATGGAATTTGTTCATTTAATTTGATTGCAAAGCTGCACACTGCAGAACTGAACAGATGGAATAAATAGTTTCTCTTTTAGATAGTATCAATAATCAGTTACTATGATGCATCACTATCACAAAGCTACAGCCAAAAAGAAACCTATGGGCAGCATTCATATCACTGTGTGAGAGACTTAAATCATAGCTTAATTTAAAGGGTGAATTTTTGCCCACATTCAAATAAAAGCCTAAGTATTCACTGATTTGATTGCACCAGGATTTCAGGAGGGAAACAAGGCTGAACTTAGCCCAGGAATATTAATGACATCATATTGCAGTAGAATACGGGAAGGAAAAATTCTTCCCATTGATGTCTTTAAGAGGATGTATTAATCTTTTTATTCTATTTCACGGTCACCCAAAAGAATTCTGAAGCTTTATCACCATGACTGTGTCTGAGGTATTATAAGGAAAGGAATTTTCTTGTGGATCCTGTGATTTACATCAGACCCCAACTACTTTCTGTAAAATCTCACTGTTATCCTTCCCAGTGTATTTTATAGGATTTCCCAAAATAATAGGGATGAATCTGTTCCAAAACCTTGTTGTCTTGTGCAACAGCACTAGGAAGAACATCAGCTTGAGGGATGAGGAGGGGCAGCTTATCAGTAACCCCAGACTCCTTTAGCAAACCCAGGAATGACCACAGCAATAACCAGCCCCATGGGCTGGAGAAAAGGCAAAGGAAACAAGGGGACAAAGAAACAAAGCTGGGACCAGAAGAAATTCTGCAGCGCTGTGGCTTTACTTAGCTCAAGGTAGAACATCCTGAATGGGGAGCGGTCAGTGTGATGTGGTTCCTCCTGCCCTCACACTTGTTTTTCACACCAGCTTGGCTTTGCTGGGCAATATGTGCTGCTGATGTGATCACCAAAGAGAGAAGAGAAGAGAAGAGAAGAGAAGAGAAGAGAAGAGAAGAGAAGAGAAGAGAAGAGAAGAGAAGAGAAGAGAAGAGAAGAGAAGAGAAGAGAAGAGAAGAGAAGAGAAGAGAAGAGAAGAGAAGAGAAGAGAAGAGAAGAGAAGAGAAGAGAAGAGAAAATGGCCCAATCAAGCAGCTTGAAGGGAACCCAGGCACTAAAATCTGCTGAATGCCTGCCGTGTTTATGCCCACTAGCAAATGAAGTCACCAAAAATACAACCGGTGAGTGACAATTTGCAATCAAGAGAAGAGTCTTATTGTACTGAATGTCTAATACATGAGATGTGTTTCTGCTGCTTTTCTGAACAATCCACCAGCTAGAGGAAGCTGATATGATTCTGTAAACCAAAAACTGAACACATGGAGCATCTTTACAGGCTTTATCTTACTTACATGTTTCCAACTGCTATTGTCATCTGTCTCCCAGGTGTTCCTGGCATACCAGGGGAGCCCTCCTTTTGAAAAATGACCACTTTTATTTTCATTCCTTTCCAGCAGCCTTAGCAAATATTTTGAGATTTCTTCCCACTGCAGATACTCTTCCAGCTGCTTGATATTTTCAGGTAATGCTGAAAATGGTGTCTTGTTTTCTTCTTCAAAACCATAAGGAAAATCTCCAGTGCTTTTTTTCCCCATTAAATGTCCTGTAACAATAATTAACCAAAATTAACCAAAACGGGTAAAAATTTGATTGTTCAAACATCAGTGGGACTGCTACTGACTGAGGGAAGGGAAGGGAAGGGAAGGGAAGGGAAGGGGGTACAAAATGTCGAGTTGTAGCACTACTGGGAGTGAAGATTTTGTCAGTGTCATACAGTACTGTTACAAGTTACACGGTCAGAGAAAACGTGTCTGAGAAAGGGGGAGCGATTACCAAGCGCTCTGTCTGGAGATAGAGAGAGGCTCTTGGTAAGATTTGCTGGAATAAAAGCGGACGGAGAAGCTGAGGTTTTAGACTTACCCTGCCTCGGCACGGGACGCGGGAACCGTGCGTTCCAGTGCCTTTGCAGGAGTTAAACCGCACTTACCCACAGCCCAGTGGCTGCCGCGGGGGTAGATCTTGGTGAGCGCGGGGGTCCCGCCGGGCTGCAGGGGCGCCGCTCC
>NW_005054590.1:511370-512253 GCF_000277835.1 Geospiza fortis | reverse complement strand
CGCCTCCCTTGGCACCACGGGCGCGACCCGCCAGTCCGTGCTCCCCGCTCCGTTCGCCGGGGGCGGCGCCGAGGGCGGCCCGGGCACCTCGGGGCACCGGAGCTCCTCGGAGAGCGGCGACAGCCGCGGAGGGGACCCGGGAGCTGCAGGGGGCGACGCCACCCCACCCTACGGGACCGCGCCGTGCGGGGTTCGGTCCGGCTGCCCCTGGGGCAAAGGGCCTCCCTGTCCCTCGCTGGAACACAGTCTGGTGCAAAGAGCTTGTCTTAATTTCCAGTTTCATCTAAAATCTGTCACAAGTGACAGTAAAGCGGATGCGCATTTACACGACTTTCTGCTTTCCCTGCACAGGGACCCTGTAAACTTTGAAGCCCTTGAGGCACCTGGAACTGGCCAGCTTTGTAGTAAATGGATGAAAAGAATTCCAGCCTGAAGCGGCAGTGCAGGGAAAAGATAGAGACAGTACATCCCTGGAAAGGCCTTGAAGCAGAACACTTAAAGTGGTTTCACTGGAGTGAAGGTGGGTGAGCAACGATGGGATACGAAGCCCTGATGTGCTGTTTGCCACCCAGGAGAACAGCAGAGACAGGATGAAGGGACGTGTCATGTGATGATTTTGCTGTCTAGAGAACGATTGCAGGAGCTGGGATACACAGAGAGCCGAGCTGACTGTAAGGAACTTGCCAGCTCCTCCAGCTAGCCCCACATGACTGGAACTGAACTATCCCTACTGGAAACTCACACGGACGTGAATTAACATAATTTCCAGGCAAACTCTCGTACAATTCCTTTTGAAGTAAATCCTGCATCCTGCTGTATTGAGCCAAATTGTCCCCTTGTTTAGTCACAGTTTGTTTAGTCTTCTTTTACTGATTAATGTGAT
>NW_005054590.1:506302-511320 GCF_000277835.1 Geospiza fortis | reverse complement strand
ACAATATTCTCATGCCTCAAGCTGCACTGTGCAGCCCGCAGTACGGCTACCAACATGTGCTCTGTGCTGAGTGACAGCTGATCTAATAAAATATTGCCATCCAGAGAAACTTCTAATTGTTTGGAGCAATCAAGGCAGGAAATTGAAAAATTCAGGAAATTGTCCATTTTCAGAAAACAAAACCAAAACCAACCAAACGTGAATTCTTACTCAGTCCCAAATCTCTTGTACTGAAAGTACCATGCAAACAAATAAACCTTTCTCATATGCTGTATATGTACTATTATTATTGCCTTTATGATTTATGCACTTGTTCATAAGGATTTATTCTAATTCTTAATTGATTACCCTTCTAAGGAAAATAGTGACTTGATTATATAGAGAAATATTATTCTGGACCCCCCACAACAGAAAAGGAACCAGGTACAACCAAAGGATGTTAGGAACTGTGGGACTCAACTCACTCAAGACAATCTTTCTCTTTAAGAAGCCTGATAACATCCATTTGTGTTTAAATATCAAAGAACAGCTCTCTGTTGTAAAATACCCTTTACCTTTTCATATATCCCATGGCAAAGCAAAATGCTGCTGTGCTTCTTCATGGCAGGAAAACATTCATGGTTTTTAAATGCTATCACCCTGATAACACTTTAATCTGCTTCCTTTACATTTTAGACAAGCACCATTGTTCTCTCAGCAATGCATATTTGCTGGCTATAAAAAGGGATAATATCAGGATGGTGTGCCTTTCATCATTGTCTTTGTAGGGATGCTGGCGTTGCACGCAGCCAGGATGTATGCACAGAACAAACACCGGTGGAAGCCTGCCTCCAACGCAATACCAGGCGTGATCACTGAGGAATACTCTGTAAATGTTGAAGATGCTGAATAGACTAATCTCCAGCATTTCCAACCTGCACTCAGGCCAGGTGTTCTGCAAATAACCTCAACATCGACTCAGTGCAGCAACAGCTCCCTGAAGAACCAAAGACATTTCTCAGAAAAGAGCTCCGCAACTTTACAGAGGCTGAATAATATGAAATAATAACATTTATTTAATAAGGCCCAGTGTAAGACAGTTGACACTGTTTGTGCTGCACTTTGGGAAGCCCTGGACAGTTGAAGCTAAAGCCCAGTGATTGCTCACTGCACGTTTAACTTGAGCCAGGCTGCTGTGGCACCCACAAGTTTGGGTTTATGGTTTTTGCGGTGGAGGGGTTCAATAATTGGAGAATTCAAATGGGAAGCATTTATGGACATGCCTGTGGACCAGAGCAGCCTACAGGGACCATCCAGCCCAACAGCCTGAGCTCTTCCAGGCTGCCCCAAAGCTCAAGGGCATTGTCCAAGTGCTCCTGGAATGCTGAGCCTGGGGCATCCACCCTCTCCCCAGGGAGGCTGCTCCAGGTCTGAGCACCCTCTCAGAATGCAAATGCTTCCTGACACTCACTCTGATCCTCCCTGGCACGGCTCTGAGCCCCTCCTGTGACTAGATCCCACTGTCACATTGGCCAGCTGCAAAATGTCCAACTGCACTCTCCAAGTCAGGGCTGACTGTGCTCGCATTGGGGTAGGTGGACAGCACAAATCTGGATTTCAGCAACACCAAGAGAAAGAAAAAAAACTTATTCCACATACATTGTCTCCAAAAAACACATTGTTTTTTCTTAATCGGGATGATACACTTCCGGGAAGACTTCATTAACGATCCCAACATTATTCTGCCATGCCATTTATTATACACAATTTTATTTCTATATAATTTGACACAAAATAAGTAATTTTTATAATACAGTTGGACATGAAAACTGCTTAGTAGGACACAAAAGAAGTAATATTACTTGGAGAAATTCAGCAGTTGTCTGCTGAGCATGAGCTGTTACAACAGAAAAGGTGTCATTATTGTATAATAGAGTATTTTTGCAGAGGTAAGGGATTACAGAAGAAACAGAACTCCAGAGGAAAAAAGCATCATGCTGTTCCTTATCAAAGCTACAAAAACAAAGCCAGCAAGGAAAACAAGTTTGCTTTGTTGAAGGTACAACACTGACATTTGAAGATAAAAGTACCAAATTTCATAAAAGACAGTTATCAGGTAAGTTTTTAAATGAAAAATCAATTTTACGTTTAACACTATTCAGGTGTTATATGATAGGAGAGAATAATACATTCTCCAAACTGGCACAAGAGTTCTGGTTTCCCAGTCTTGGCAATACCCCTGAAGCGTACTACTGTGCTATTCATTCAGTAATTTACAAGTGTTATTACAGCCCCAGAAAAGCTTTTTGTTGGGTTAGTTTAAGAGCTAGAACACAAAAGGCAGATCGTCAACAGCCTGAGCACTACCAACACACACAGTCCCTAAAAACCAGGCCTCTAAAAACCAGGCCACCTGGGCTTTTTTCCTTACCCTGTGAAGGAGCAAGTTTCAAATCCAAGGAAAAAGCTCTGAGTCCCCACTGCTCAGTACCCAGCCAGAGTGGAACTCCCCTTCCTGGCTGTTTTTGGCAGCCACAACCAGCCAACTTAGGCATAAGTCTGACTAAACTCCGAGAACTTCCTACCTGTTCAGAGATTCTGTGTCCTTACAAGCACTGAACCAAACAGCATGTATCGTGGAGAAAAGAGGGCACTGACAGATTAAAAATAACCCCCAAGACAAACAGGAGGGCAAAAGTGGGTTCAGATGCAGCACCAGTCAGTCAAATGCACCATGGCATGGCAGGAGAGCCCCTGGCTTCTCCAGCCCTCTAAACCAGTGCCAGGCTAGCTGAGAACAGTCTGCAGAAGGTGGTAAATACATAATTTTGTAATCAGCCAGCAGCCAACAGCTTCACTCATCAGGTGTCATTTATTTAGACAAGATAAAAGCTCGCAGTTACAGTTTTGTAACCGTATACAGAAATGAAACCATCTGAAATATATTAGTTTTTTCCCCCTGTGAATTTCCCTTTGTTCCTGTGTTTAGGATTCCCTCTTGAGCAGTACATATGCTCCCATCACTGCCAGGAGAGCATACTGCAAAGAAACACAGAACACAGACTCGTTACAATTCCTCTCCACCGAGCTCTGAAAGCACAAACTGTTCAAAAGGTGCCCTCTCAGATATCACACTTTGCACAATTACAGAGCTCTGCTCCTACGAAATTGCAGGAAGATTTTAAAGTGATCAAATTCATCATAACCAGGCATTACAACTGCATACACTTAACTAACAACATTCCAATAAATGACATGTTTTCAATTCCTTACAAACAACATATTCTACTGCCCAACAGTAAGCAAGGAAACCCAGCTCATCCTACGTTAGGTACCGAACCACAGACACAAATTTATTAACAAGCATGCTTAGAGGCAAGGCTCTTGTTGTGTGTACTTGTTCTTTTAACAGTTCAAGTATTCAAAATGTCAGTATACATACCTTAAATTTTGGGTAGTCATTCATTATTATAGTTACCATTCCTACATAGGGCAAAAACCTGCAATTGATAAAACAGGTGAATGTAAAATTAACCCTCAAACGTTACATGGAAGTATTTTAATGTTACTCAGTCTGGAATATTTCAGTGCAATCCCATAATTTACGCCTAATGCGGATCTGAATAGGAGTAAAATTCATTAGTTTTCCTTAACCAAAGTTATCTGAGAAAATCTGAAGAGACTTCAGCTCAACTGAAGCAGAAGGAGACAAAGTCAAAAGCCCAAACCTTCCATAAAATTCCTGTGGAATGCCAAAACAATTTCCTAGAAATTCCCAGCAATCACAAGGAGAAGCTGGTTAATATTGTATTTTCAGGTGAACTATTTGTTAGATGCCCCTTTCCACCCCCCCCCCCCACTCCACATCAGTCTGAGGACTATAGGAAGAAACTTTTCCAGGTTTTCTTTTAAATTACGATTCTATCTAAGAAATTTAAAAAATACATCAGATCTGGTTTGTATCAACAGCAGAACCGATTTAAGAGCTAATTTTTCTCTTTAATTACAAAGTACATTTTGCTTTACTTACCCTCTTGCTCTTCCAACAACATCTTTCTTCTCTAACCAGTTCTGACCTTCTTTGTACAAGCCTCTATCATCAACTTCATTATTATCCCCTTTAGTGAGAAATTTGATGTTCCCATTTCCTCTAGAAGGCAATGAGGTGATAAACTAAATAGCACTTAATCTAAAAATCTCAATTAACATCTACAAAGCAAATGAGGATGAAAAGCGCTACAAGATTAGATAACAATGTTTGCTTTCAGCCCTGCTTATTGAACAAGCACCATTAAGTCATTAACATTACAGACTTTACTGACTTTGTCTATCAACAGATATTAGCAAGAAACATTTTTTACAACACTCCTAGATTGTCAATTGATGTAAGCAATTACACAATGGACACGAAAGGGACATTGTCCATGCAGGCACTAAACTTCCTCAGCAAAACCCTGTGTG
The DNA here is from genome assembly GCF_000277835.1 of Geospiza fortis. NCBI lineage: Eukaryota > Metazoa > Chordata > Aves > Passeriformes > Thraupidae > Geospiza > Geospiza fortis. The sequence goes on along the minus strand of NW_005054590.1, from coordinate 506,880 downwards.
TTTATCAGCATCTTCGACAAAACACAAATTCAAATAAAGTTCTAAAGTTTACAGTGTTCACATGAATTTTGCTTAAGTACTAATATCAAGAAATGAGGACTTCTCACAAAGACAAATTAGGTAAGAAAAAAAAATAAATAGGCGGTTCTTGGAAATTTTAAAATGGAAGAACAGATGTTACTGAAGGAATAAACACCTTCAGTTCATGGAGCAAATAGGTCAGGGCTTGCCACCTGCAGCTTGGCTCTTCCCTGTGCAGAGCTGGGAGCAGAACTGTGCTTTGTTAGGAACTGTTTAGCAAGGCAGGCATCTGCAATCCCGGCCACACCAAGCCCTCTCCCTGCTGCTTTCTAGCCAGAATTGCCATGGGCAGTGCAGCCAAGGGACACAAGAATAACAAGAGTCTCTTCTTTTATCCTGAATCAAATTTGGAAAACTTCAGTTAGCAAAGCTCATACACCGTCAGGCTGCACCCTGATTGTGAATCTCCACCTTCCATGAAAAATCTGCTCTTCCAACCAAAATCCCAACTGCACAAGCAGCAGCACAGCAGCAGATTCTGCTCCCATGCACATTCC
>NW_005054590.1:504608-506286 GCF_000277835.1 Geospiza fortis | reverse complement strand
TTCCTGCTGCCAGGATTCCTCCTGGGCACAGCTCCACCTGCTCCAGCCCTTAGGGAAAGGTCTCAGACCCTCACCAAGTGCAACACAGAACTGGATGACATCCTACAGCTAAGCTTTCCCTCACTGCTGATCCTCACGTGCCTTTCTCACACACTAAACCACAACTAAACTGACACTGAAAGCCATGGGGAAGGAAAGGAGCTTTACAAACAGAAAAACACCAAGTTGCATTACTTTTCATGTACTTTGATAACTCTGTGAACTATTGGAATGTCTCTGCCTTCAACTTTAAAAACAACTATTTCACCAGCTCTGATTGGGTCATCATGGAAATTTGTTAGGAACAGCAGGTCTCCCCTGTGAAAAGCTGGCTCCATGCTGCCACTACAAACAAGAAAGAGAGAGTTTGTTGGCATAAATGAAAGAAGCACCATGAAATCAAAGAACATTTAATTCTTACAGATAAACCCAAAATTTTAACAGAGATCTGCAGCCTCACCCATTCAGTAACACTGCTCAGACCTTTAACAGAACCCAAATCCCTGAAAGCAATCTGCAGGGGTTTACCCACTGAGTGAAGGACCTTGGGTTTTAAAAGGTCTCACACATTTACTGCTCCTACAAACCTCAGTGGGAACTGGGCCATGGCTACTGACAGTGTGACTTTTGCCAGAGTCCAAACACAGCGAGAAGAAAGTGAGTGCTTGAGTCCCTCCTTAAAGAGGTGACATTTCAAATTCCAACTGCATCCAAGGGGAAGGGGGAGGAGGCAAAAGGCACAACAATACCTGGACTTGAAGCAGAAAGCCTTTCCATTGACTCACCTGAGCACCACAACAATGGGGCTCTCACTGCCAGTCACCACGATCAGCCCTTTCCAGATCATGAGGGCAGAAGACACAATCATAGCAAAATTTAAGACTTGGTAATATAGCTGCGTGAAACAAGAAAATCGGGTTTTAAAGGTCCTGTATTGTATTTAGAAGCACAACATAGAACTTTAACTCAAGTGCACCACAAATTCTAGGCTTTTATGCTAGAATCCTATTCCAGCACAAGCCTGGTAGCACAGGTTGCCATGTCAGAATACACCAAGCTGCAGCATAAAGCTGGAATCCTCTGCGTGCCTTAGTCTCGGCTTAATCCCCTCCTGTGTGTCGGTGACAGACGCAAACACTCTGAGAAAGGCTTACAAAGCCGGGAAGCGACCTGGCAAACGCTCAGAGCTGGCTGGGTCCCACGGCCCTGCCTTCCCCCCTCCCTGTCGAGCTCGGAACTGCCCCAGAGGGACATTGCGTGGGACACCGGGCACAGCCTGACCTTCTGAGAGCGACTTTTGTTTAAAAAGAGCAGCTGGAGGAGACGAGGGACGACAAAAGATCATTTCCTGCAACTGTCATACTGAAACTTATCTAGAAAATCACTGATTTGACTTTCTGCCCCCAAATGCTGCTGCTCCGCCAGTCCTTCCAGCAGCGGAGGTGCTTTAACCACACTCCTTCATTTTCTGTTCCTTTTCTCGGCAGCACAGGGGGACAGCGGTGGGAAGGACCCTGCCAGCTGGCGTTTGCAATGGGCCGCTCCCGGTGCGGGCGGAGCGCCCCGGTACCTGCCGCTTGTTCATGCGCCGCAGGTCCCCGAACAGATCCATGGCGGCCCCGCCGCGGCTCCCCCGCGC
>NW_005054590.1:493279-503974 GCF_000277835.1 Geospiza fortis | reverse complement strand
GAGCGGAATAATTTCAAGGCAGCAGCTAGCGGTGACCTCAGCGTTTGCTCAGGCACCGCGACACTCCCCGGTCAAAGGGCACAGAGGCCCAGAAAAGCCGCAGCCGTGTGCGGCAGCCCCTCGGTGCCCTCAGCGATGGGCCGGGGCTGCTCGGTGTGCCGGGCAGTGGGTCAGACCCCCAACAGCACAGGCAGACTTCACACCCGTTTCCAGTTCGTCGCTGAGTGGTTAGATGAGCCTGAAACAGTAAGCAACAAGACAGATAAAAATTACAGCCCAGAGCCCGATTTCCTGGGAATTAAATGGGCCAAACCGAGTCAGGCATTCACCAAGTTTAAAATTAGCCCCTGAAGACTGAGAATGGGTGAACAGAGAACACGTGGAAATGCTACTAAGATAAATGGAAACAAACCGTCTGACCAGAGCAGTGTTTTTGTAATTTGCTAGAAATACATCAAGACTGTAATGTTGGTAAACAGTTGGATGAAACAGACTAGGACTGACTAAGAGAGGCAGAACTGACACTAGACCACAGGGGAAAAAAGGTGTGATGCTCTCAGGAATGAACAGAAATGGCAAATTGGAAAGAAAGCTCCAGGGACACCAGGTAGGCGTGATCTAGATACGATCCTTTCCTTCATCTAATTATATTACGGTGACACCAGTATTCTTTTACTTACTATGCAAGAGTTCCTCTAAGTTTACGTCGTTTCAGGTTAGTTCTCTGCTACCCTTTAAATACTCAGAGAAAAGCATCTGCTACTATCCCCTTTGAGCAGATACAATATTCAGAACTAATTACTAAGAGAGAAGGAAAATATACAAGAGCAGACTCAAAGGTGGTGAAAAGATTGTGAATTTTCTTTGTGCAATTAAGAGTTTAACAAAAAAGGTGTGTAACAAAGTTATATCTTCTGTACAAGTGGGATCTGCCCACTGAAATGTTGTATTGACTCTTGCCCAGCAAAAGGTTTTCTGCAATTCCCTGAGTAGGTTTTTCATACCATACTATTTGGACAGATTTTTTTTTAATAGAGTTTTTTGCCTTTGTGTACAAATCTGCTTGCCTTCATTTTTGTAAGAGAACCCCAAGAAAACAGAGATTAAAAATGGTGATTGGGACAAAATTGATACAGGCTGTACAATCAACATAAGGGAGACTAATAAACCTCAGTGTCTAAAAACCTCATTGAACATACCATTAATTTACACTAGGGTTCAGACCACTAACTCATAGCAATCCAAAACAATTTGACAAAAACTTCTTTGTTAAATTTGCTTTGCTACTGGGAGGAAATCTCTGTCATTTCTTGTGGTTATAGCTGTACATTCCATTTTAGCTATTAATTAATTATATTAATGCTGGGTACCATATCTGCATCAATATGAAAAAAAAAACCCACAAGGAACCAGCTTTTGTTCCAAAAGACTGTGTATCACACCCAAATTCCTCCTTAAGTACACTAGATTTAATCCTTACTTTGTATTTAATGATATATTTGCACTTTACAGTAAATATTTGAGACTTCTCTATTACCTGGTCACACAAGGAATGGCTGAATATAAATGGATGAATTTTCATTCTAGACTAGAATTGCAATACTGCCACTCACATAACAAAGACAAATAGCTGTCATAGAAGAATAATCTGAGTGTTATTTTTGGGTAGTGCTTTATTCATCAAAAACAGGCAGAAAAATGTTCTTGCAAAGGGAGATGGCAGCAGCTGAGAGAACATGAGTGACATAGTGCAGTGTTGGAACAATTCCTGGCAGTCATTCCTGATGGAGAGGATTAAAAGTGGAAATCGAGGTGGTAAAATCTAGTTCTGTAACAAGCAGAGGGAAGAAGCAGAGTCAGTGTATGGAGAATTTAGAAAAGTGAGAAGGCAGCTTTGTGTTGGGACCTGGGAGGATCGAAGCTGCTCATGGTTTTTTTCTCACATAGAGGGGACTTTCTTTTGTCTGAGGCACAAACCCACACTTAATTCTGACACTGCAGTTCCTTTGCCTGTTGGTTTGGTTGTGCTTGGTGTTTGATAGCTCAGAAAACACTTGGACTCCTCCATTGTTTGTGGTGAGGCAAGAGAAACATACCAGGAAGTTGCTTTTCTTCCTTTTCTAGAGATGCTGGGAATCACCCACACCTTTCTTGGTGGCTTTGTTATTTTACCATCTGCATGATTTCGATTATTAAAGGTTACATGTATTTTGAAATCTTTCCCTGTGCTAGATGTTTGACTTCAATATTTGTACAGTAGATCTTCTGAAGCTCTGCAGCTAGAAAATCATGCTACTTTTTTAGTACACAGAAAATGTAGCTCTTGACATTCTGACAGATTTGCCAGACCTTTGCACACAGCCAGGCATTAGTACTACCTGTATATATAATATTGAATGACAGCTCTTTGTTTTCCAGGGCACTGGTTATGGGTGCAGAACTCTCCCCTCTTCTGGATACTTTTAATATTTGTGTTTCATTGCAGTTTTGTAACAGTAGAAAGACTATTTGCTTCCTGCATGCCCATGGATGCGTACTCCCACTTTGGAAGCCACTGCTTGGTAGCATGTGTGGCTTTTGTCTTGTGTCACTCCTCTCCCAAGCCTTGTCATGTGCCTTGGGAGCTGGCAAGGAGCACTCACAGGCACAGTTTGCAACCCCAGTGTCACTTTCTAAGGGTATGAGTCAACATTTTGAGTCTGCTCTGTGAGCCGGTGTCTGCAGAGCTAATTGGATTTCAGCTGAGTGGATTTGTTTCAGGGAATAGTTTATTTGTGAAAATAATTTCTTTTGCTCGGGAAGAAGGGTAAGGGGAGGGAAGGATCCAGCTATTCGAACACTCAATTGAATTTAGCGACTAATGTTCTCTTTTTCTTCCCCTTCTCCCATGGAACAGGGGAAAAAAAAATCAGAAACAATCACTAAATCAGGAAATATTGCTGTGCTTGACCTGCAATATTGGTCTGGCCCGCAGAGGTATGGCACTGCTAGCCAAGTGCTGGGCTGACCCGGGGAGAGCAGTGCTGGTAATGCACTGCGTCCATATCCCCACCAGCGCATTAGAGCCATTGAATACAAACTAGCACAATTTGAGAACAGAAAAGAAATGAACTGCATAAAGTCTTTCGCCAAATCATATAAGGGGACATAGCTGAGAAGGGTACTGTGCTCAGCTTATTAGGCTAATAGTCACATTACTGTTTCAAATCCATTTCTTCCTTCAAAATAGAATCCTGGGGCTCAGAGAAGAGAGCAGTAGTGCCTCCAGTTAATTTTCCAGGTGAATCTGGGTCATTCCCAGTGCAGCGCCTCAAATGGGCCATTTGGTCCTCAGTGAGGAAGGCTCTTTTTTGCCAACTAGGAAAGAAATAACATCAAAACCAGGTTTTTCTATGGCCACTGTTGAGGAGCAAATCAAATTTCTTTTCCCAAAGTGAGGAAGTGCCAGGGATGAGCCAGGAAGTAGCTCCTTCTTCCATGCTCCTGTGTCCAGATCCACTCCTGGCTGCAGAATCTGCTCTGTACACAGAGCCCAGGGATGTAGGTCAGGAACGCTTGTGCCTTCCATGGGTGATCAGTTCTGTATTCATTTCTCTTGTCAGCCCATTCCCCACTGCTCCTATTCACCCTTCACAGAGCCCAGGCAGATAACCTTTGAGTAATAAGCTGAAATTCAAATACAAATAATTGACTACCGAACTGCCCTAATATTTGAGAAAGGTTTTAAACTTAAATAGGTTCTTCTGTGTGCAGTTATTGGCCTGGCAGCTATGTGTGTACGCTAAGTGTACTGAGAAAGGTAATATTAACAGAATGAAAAGGTCGCAGTTTTAAAAATCCTTTTAAAATAAATAGGCTTGCCAAACTGAATTCCCCACAGGTAGACAGAGGTTAAGAACTGAGAACATTTGGGCCTTTGGCAGGTCAAGTTGTGCATCTGTAAATGCCCTTCAGAAATACAAACACCAGACAAGTGTAGAGAATCCCAGGGATTGTGGGCGGCCAGGTTTAGCTCTGGCTGTAGCTCCAGCCAAGCAGGCCAGGGCTCAAAGCTCCCGAGGGAGGTGTCTGGGGGCACCGTGCAGGGAGGCCACAGCACCCCTGTGTCATGCCCAGGCACCCCAGGGACAAGGGAGGCAGATGCACATGGCAGGCACTGCCCACATGCCCTGAGGTGAGCTGTTAACCAGTATTAGCAGGTGAAAAAGCAGTTTTATTGTGGCTGTGGTGGCAGGTGGAGCTGAACGTTGGTGCAGTCCTGGTTGGGCAGTTTGCAGCTGGATATTTGGGCAGAGGTCTCATTGCGCTCCCCACCTCCTTGGAGAGCAGAAGGGATGGAATGGGAAGGCACACAACAGGAGGAGATATATAGCCTTAGTTTCTGTTGCAATTTGAGGTTGTACTGTTCAGCACCTTTGTTTACAACCACAAGAGTGGCTGCAAAATGGTGGAGTCTACATGATCCCTTTCCTAACTCTCAGAGAGGTTTTGTGAGGTTTAATCCATTACTCAGTCCTCACAGGAAAGGGGTAAAAAAGAGGAGTATTTATGTCATCACTGACTGTGAGTGTCACATTGTTAATTAAAAGCAAACAACTCAAATGTCAGATCTTGGACTAAAATAAGTTTAAACATTTTTTCTATAGTTTACAACAGGAAATAATTCCTTTAGGCATGCCTACTGATATTGGCGCCTTTTCACCATATCTAACGTTGCTTTACAACCTTCTGTTCACCTCCTGCTTTTCAGGACATTGTCCTCCTGTTAAGGAGGTATGTCGGCTCTGTCACAGAAATGTGGCTGGAGCTTATGGGGCACTTCAAGACCCTGTGTCCCTTAAACCTTTCAAGAGATTACTGGCGGGAGAGTTAAACTGTTCTGCCAGTTAGACCTGAAGAGAGCCCAGTGCCAAGCAGCTGGGCTGCACTCCCTGGCTGTGCAGGAGCTCCTCTGGGGACACGAGTGCCAGTGTGACACCCTGGCACCGTGATGCCATTTGCACCATCAGGTTACTTGCAGGTGTAAGACAGTGAAAAGGGAAAAGAAAGAAAAGTAATAGTAATGGCTGTGAAAATTGAACTTTTATTATCTGTTCACTGTATACAAAACACCATTCTGCATAGTGATAACTCATTTGTTGTACAGTTGACAGTGCACATCAACAAACAAGTGTTTAGAGGTATCCACTAAACGGGAAGGGCAGTGGTGGCAGTGGTGCTTGCCCACTGTAGGATGAAGTACCTCACAAGCACTTGATATGCCAGTAATAGAAATGGGCTAACAAGCATCTACCCAGGAGCCAAACTAGGAATGAGGATGGAGAGGGCAGAACTGATGTATCTGAGAAACAATTTCCAGAATGATTAAGTTTTACAGAGGTGGTTGAGAGGACCCATATTTTTTTAAACACTTCAAATTTTAAAACTATTAGAATTTAATGATAAATAACAGAATCTCACAATTTTTGGGGGCAAAATGCTCCACATTTATTTACATATGAAATGTGTTTAATACAGTCGTAATGGACATAGTGTATAGTAACATCTGACAGCAGCAAGACTTTTAAGGAACCCAACAATTACTACTGTTTATCATGCAGCTATCTATATATACACAATTTGTTTTAAAAAAAAGTACAAAAATTTTTTGTAGGGTTACATACAAGGTATAAAATGCAAAAACAAACCAAAAATATACTCTCACAGAGAACTCTATCTGAAAGGGACAGTATGGTACCTTTTTGTACTTGTGCAAGCAAAACTAGTGGTGCTGGACAGGAGTTTGCAATGTCTGGCCCGTGCTAAAGCTGCAGGCCCCAGTCCCACTCCTGGCTGGGGCTGGCTCCTTCCCAGTTGTGGCTGTGTGTGACACTGAGCACCAGAACGTTTGGCATGATCAGATGGAGCTGGCAAATCCCAACCCCTGCAGCAAGGGTCAACTATTTCCTTGCAATAACCAGCAAGGAAAATACATAATGCTGCGTACTCACTTCTGCATGTTTAATAAATTACATGACAAAAAACATCATCATTATAAACCTATTCCTCTAATTACATCTTATTTCTTAAATCCAGAGCAGCCCAGCCCATTTGTAACAATTTGAGCTTTGATCACAAGCACCTGGTGACCTAAAAATGTCACTTCATGATACTCAGAGTTGTGCATTTATACTCTTCAAAAGTACTTCACCACTCCAGGAGGTCTGCACCTGTTCTGGTGTTGCCACCTAAAAACCAGCACTTTATTTTACACGTGCAGTGGTACTTTTGTCTTTTTTTATAATGTATTTTGTAAGAAAAAGTTTAAAAGCTTCCTTAGACATTTGGAGGTCCAAGTTCTTGGACCCTCCCCTGAGCTTGCTTCCTCTCTCCTCTCCCCTCCTAGCACCTCCTCTTGATGCTAAACTTCCATTAGCTAAATTTTCTTTCAGAAGCATTCAAAAACCAAACAGTTTAAGAGAACCTAAGGAACTGCCCTGGCATTCAGAACTCTGTTTTAAAGAAACTTACTACAAAAGAACAGAAAATAACCAGAAAAAAAAAAATTTTCCACTAGTTACTGATACAAACACATAACCAAAGAGTATAAAAATTATTAGTTTAAATATATACAAACATTTTTCAACTCAAATACTGCTTCAATGGTTCTGAGGGTATAGACAATGAGGTGAAGGGGACACTTTTATGCAGAATATATTGCAACAGCCTGAACAGTACTGTTAATACTATTATACCTTGAACTTTCTGTAGCAAAAATGTCATTAGTATTCCAATGTGGAGTGAGATTTCTGCATCCCAAACAATCTGATCACTTGTCAGCTGAACTCATTCTTTTGGACTTGATGAAGGCCATGCCATGTGTTCTCATGTGAGTGTTTAAGGCCGCTTCAGTTTCAAAAGTCTTTGCGCACACTTTGCATCGTCTGTCTGAGGCCACACTGTTGGAAGAGTCGTCCTCGTGGCTGGGGTTGTTTCATCAGACCCATTCTGCTTTGATACTGGCTGAGGCTCCTTCAGCTTATGTACAATGAAGAGGTGTCTGGAAAGGGACACATGAGATGTGTAGCAGAGTCCACATTCCCTGCATTGGTACGAAGAGCCATCAGATTTATGCTGAGGAATATGTTCATGAAACTGGAGAAGATTTTCTGTTGTAAAGCCACAAACTGCACACTTGTGAACTTTAAAAACATTTATCTTCAGCTTCTTTAATGGCTGAGTGATTGCACCTCGTGGAGGTCTGAACTCTATTACAGGTTCTTCCAATTTACGCTTTGGACTAGGAACCTAACAAAGAGACAGAAATGGTGTGCCATGTAAGCATAAATACGCAGTTCTTTTCATAACTATTTGTGACTTGCAAATGTCAGAACCTTTCCCTTGGCAAATTCTAAAACAACTCTGATAAACTATCCATTTGGGGCTCTACTTCACAGAAGATGAGTCATTTATGGCATCAAAGTACCTGTATTTATTTAAAGATCCTGAATATATACCCCAAAAAATAATTCTCAGTGATTGAATGAGTCTTCTAAGTGATTACCTTTGTGTCTTCTTTTACTTCCCTTTCTTCCATGTTGGTAGATTCAGTCATTTCTTTCACATCAGGGTCTTTAATGCCGTGCATCAACTGAATATGTTTTTCCAGCATCAGCCTCTTGGTAAAAGTACGTCTGGAATCTGGGCAGTGCCTGCAGATACACACACACAGACACACACATTCAAGTGTCATGCTTAACAAGTGCCTTTTGTAGACTGGAAGAATGGGTTTGTATTTGAGATACTCCTGAAAACCAGTTTCCCCAGAGTGGAACTGTGAACTCTCAGCTCAGCCAAATTTCAGACTGTAGCCTTTACACACTGCACTCTCAGGAGCCTGACATGTTTCTGCAGGTAGGATAGGTAATTGGTTTGGCCTGTCCTGGGCATCTGAAAGAATGGGACACTGGCTTTTCCACAGTTAAGGAAAGATGTTCAACTAACAATGGTTTTTGTATTCCATTTCTAAATAAATTAAACCAGAACTTACGAGCACGTATAAACCTTCCTAATGCCTTTGTGCTTGATACGATTGTGCCGACATAAGCTGTGGGACGAACTGAAAGATTTGTCACATTGCCGACAAGGATGTTTCTTCATTTGCTTTAAAAAAAATAAGAGAAAGACTTTCATTAAAAAAGCTCAGTAAAAGTGGTGCCTGTGCTGAACCTTCTGATAAATAGGAAAGAAACCTCACTTACCCGTTTTTGGTACTGTACTTCACGTACAGCCCCTCTTCAACACTGTGCAAGTCAGAGCTGGACCTCTTTCAAAGCAGTGTGGCCCCATGAGCTACACACACACACACACCTGTCTCCAGGTGTGAATTGGTGTCAAGGACAGTGGATGAAGAGAATTTCTTCCACCAAAGAAACAGGGAAGATCAGAGGACTATTTCTGGATCAATAAAGGCAGCAGGATGAGGGGGTTGCTTTCCCTTCCCATCACCAAACCATGTCCTCAGCTGCTGACCAGGAGCTCCTCATCCTCATACAGAGAGTGGTGAAGAGCACAGAAGAAGGACCAAACTTGAAACTCACAGACACTGACACACTGTCAGAACTCAGGAAATTCATGACAAAATGAGCAGTACGATCTGATGCCAACTTGATGGCCATCTGTTTGGGGAATTCTGTGGGGCTGATGTTGCAGCTGGTCGAGGGGTAGGAAAAAGTAAAGGAAGAAATTGAGAAGGGCTGGAGCAGTCACACTCTAGGTGTGTGGCAGTGAGCAGAGTATCAAGCCCGTGGTCAGAAAAGCAGAAGGAGGATGATGCTCAGCAGGACCTGGGGCACTCTGTGAGGCAGCTAGCTGTGACCCCACACTTGTTCTGAATTCCTTGGGGAGACTCAAGATAGAGACCCAAACAGAATTTTGGATGCATTAGATTCTGCAATGGCAGCCAAACTAAAAAGAACTGAAAAGTTATTTCTGTAATTAAGTGCAGCATGATCTGTTGTACAGCATCTTGTCTTGACAGAAGAGGATGATCAAGGACTAAGTTGGAGTTGGTCATTCCTACTTAGAAAACATCTGCCCTTCACAGAAGCACACCTGCACACGAGTGCAAGGAGCTCAGCAGATGGGTGCCTGGTGGAAGGCAGACACACATGATCCAGTTTCAGACAGGAGTTATACAGGCTTGTTGCAACCCTCCCTTGGCTGGGCTGGTAACTTTTGGGTTTTTTTGGCAGCACTTTTAAGATCAGGTAGAGAGTCACACCAAGGTGGCTACAAAATTTCCTACCCTTCAGCTGGCTCCCTTCCTCCAGAATCCTCAGGGGAGGATCAGAAAAGGTGAATCTGTCTGTCTGTCTGCATACACAGTTCCCAGTAAGGGCTGGAACCTTAAGGATCTGTCCAAAGGGGATATACACAGCAATACCTCTCCTAAGAATACCTCTGCATAATCCAGCCTGGGATCAGCTAGGGGTTACAGCTCTTTCACTCTGCTCCTACAAAAGCAGAAACTAGAAGTTTGAAACTAGTATTTTCATATACGTTGCATGACAATGGATTTTGTGAATAGCATATGAATTGCTTAATTACCGTTTTAAACAATCATTCTGAAAGGATCACTTTAGAGCATTTAACCCACACCTATGATTGTTAAGAAAATAAGACTGTAAATTAGTTCCTCTATTTATCAGATCCATATGACATACTTGGTTATCTTGTGCTCATTTCTATGCTCTCTATGGTAGAAGTTTAGTTTTTCAACATAGTCTTTTTGACAGCTAACAATTGCTAGAAATTTTGACAGGTTGGGAAGGAATGTAGCACCTGGTCTGTATCCCCTATTTCTGAAAGACATGGAATTGTATTTCTGTTCATTTTAGTATCTGTGTGCCTCCTGTGTTATTCAAAGAACTCCTTGAGTGGGGATAAAAACCAGCACCTGAATGGAAGCAATGAAAGAGGCCTTCAGGCCAGGATTTGAGTGCAACAATTATCTAATATTTCATAATAAGGGCTATTCTTGAGCTAACATTGCACATAAACATCAGAGAGAGAAAGGCACAGATTTAAAGCCAATATTTAAAAAGCATTATTGATATGTTACAAACCTTCTTTTACATGCCTTTGGCTACTCTGCTGTGGATGGAATCAGACTGAATATCGCTCTCTAGTTCACTCTGAAGTGACAGTTTCATTGGGAGGTTGTGCTGCTTTGTTTTTAAGAATTGCATAAATGTACAATGCATTCAGTCCTAAAGGCATTTCTGATTGCCAGTAAAAGCTCTGCTGAATTAATATTTGGGCAGCAGGAAGCTGAAGGAATGGGGTGGGAGTTACTGGAGGCAATGATGCTGGGGTGCTGTTTGCTTGAAGTCGTCCTAACAAAATTGAAGATGACACTTAGTAGTCCAGCATTTTCAGCTTTTCCATAAAACGTTTATAAACAGAATAAATAACTTGCAGAACAGCTTTAGAGATAATAACTGTAATAGAAACCTCTGGAAATGTGCAATCATTTATTGCAGCACATTAGAATCTTGAAAACGATGGATTTTCATTCAGAGTGGTTCTCCTCCACTTAAGACAAAATCAGTCTATTATCCCTCCCAGTCCTGCTCTTTTGCTGCAGTGCAGCACAGTACATCAGTTTGGCTCCCTGGTTCCCAGCTGAGGAAAGAGTCAGAGCATTGCAAAGGT
>NW_005054590.1:475620-493269 GCF_000277835.1 Geospiza fortis | reverse complement strand
TGTCAGCAAAGGGCTGGAGCCTGCCACAGCTAAGCAGGGTCACTGCTGCCTTCCTGCCTGTCAGTCTTTTTAATTTCATTTAACTGGAAACGCTGTTGAGCGCAGGAAGAACATCAAACAGTCTCTCTACTGACGTGAGGATGCAACATTCCCACATTTCACTTTCAATCCATTTTAAGTAAGATAGCTCAAATTCAGGTGCTTTAAATACAAAATTCAACTTGTTAACTCAGCTGAACTCTTTAAGTGTCAGATTAGAATAACAGCTCAACTATGGAATGTGTCTGCCTTTAAATGAAACACCAGTTGGCACTCAGTGGATGAGTAAAACATGACTGAGTCGTCACTCCCTGAGGCTAACAGGCACTGAGCTTCAGAACAGAACAGAGTCAAATTGTTTAAGCTGGAAAAGATCTTTAAAACTGGGTCCAGCTGTTACCCCAGCACTGCCATGTTGACCACACCACTGTAAAGAGAGGGAACTGAGAAGGCACAAAGAAGAAATAAGAACCTGGAACAGATTAGATGGTTTGGATGAAATACAGCAATATCTGTCACTCTATTTCACTTTCAATCCATTTTAAGTAAGATAGCTCAAATTCAGGTGCTTTAAATACAAAATTCAACTTGTTAACTCAGCTGAACTCTTTAAGTGTCAGATTAGAATAACAGCTCAACTATGGAATGTGTCTGCCTTTAAATGAAACACCAGTTGGCACTCAGTGGATGAGTAAAACATGACTGAGTCGTCACTCCCTGAGGCTAACAGGCACTGAGCTTCAGAACAGAACAGAGTCAAATTGTTTAAGCTGGAAAAGATCTTTAAAACTGGGTCCAGCTGTTACCCCAGCACTGCCATGTTGACCACACCACTGTAAAGAGAGGGAACTGAGAAGGCACAAAGAAGAAATAAGAACCTGGAACAGATTAGATGGTTTGGATGAAATACAGCAATATCTGTCTCTCTTTCCATCTTGAAAAAATTTCAGTACTGAATGAACAAGTCTACAATTGATTTTCTCAGTAGAATGATGTAGAAACTGAAAAAAACTAAGCAGCCAAAGCAAAAAAAGATGAAATAGATATAAGAACAGTAAGTAATAATAGTGGGACTTAAAGGAATTATTTTCAGAAACACAAATGGAATGTAGAAACAAATACTTCACCTTTCAGGTTTAATTCACCTTTTTGTACTGAATATATGCCTTTACCTTTCCATGTTCTTTCCTCATGTGGGAGATGTAAACGTCCCTCTGAGTGAAGAGCCTGTCACACTCCCAACATGTCCAGCCAGGGCTAGTGACTTTTTTAGGTTCTGCTTTCTTTATGGGAGAAGGAGATTTCTTCTCCAACTTTTCTGTTCCATTGATAGATTTTGTGTCCTCCTTGTTGTGACTGGCTGAGTTTTGAGTTGTGGGTTTAGTACTAAGAGGCAGATTTATCCCCAGGTTTGGTGGCCCCTCGACACTTTTCAAAGTTCCATGCATAGACTATAATAAAAGACAGAGAAAAAAAGGTACAAAACTGACATAGATATACACAGTTGTACTCAACCAAAAGCCTTCAGTTACTTCTTTGGCATACTATTATAATCAGATCACATTTGTAAAGAAACAGGATTAAGTAAAGGCAAGACCTAGCATGACCTAACAGTAACTGACACCGTAGATAGGTATTTTCACAAAAAAAAAAAACCCGAGACTTACTTTGGAGGTTAAGTTTAAGTTGCAGTTTAGCAGGGAAGAAAAAAGGGCTCATAACTGTTAATAAAAAGCAAAGTGCACAGGACCAACAACTAAGAGCAAAGTGCAGGTGTGTAGTAAAGGAGGAGGCTGGCTTTAGTATCCCACTGCACAGGGGAGCGGGAAACAGGGTTCCGGTACTCTCAGGCAACTGAAGCTGACCTGGAGATTCCATTCCAGCCTAACCTGTCAGCATGTAAAATGTTAGTGCTCAACTTTCCAAATGTCTTGTAAATACAATATTTGAAATTTCGTTTCTTATTTGAAACTACACCAAGAGCATTAAAGCATAGTATGGAGTCCCAGTGCTGGCCAGACAGGGAGTATTGCACCTCCAGGCCAGGCCAGGCAAGTCCTTCACCATCTGCTCTCACTGGCTGCTGGAAATTTTCTTGTAGCGAGTCATTACAGGAAAATAAGACATACATTTCGCCATCAAGAAATATTGGCATCTACAGGAATTATTCTGGGTTATTTTCTGTAGCTTTAAATAATCTCCTCCTGAGCTTCCTTCTGTCCCTTTCTGTCCTACTTTCACCAGGTCTGTCTCTGCCTTGATGGTTTATGTCTAGCCATACCAAACCATTACTTTCTATGCAGCTGAGCTCTGCCTCTGTCTGGCACTTGTACTCTCCCTGAGTCCTTTTGTGCTTTTATCCTCTCCCTGAATCCTTTTCTGCTTTTATCTATAACCTGTTACTGTTTTTTCAGTCCCCCTTAACTGAATTCCAATTCACAATGCTTTGCTCCAGTCCCAACTGCTATACACCCATCCTAAATGCAAAACCAGCCATACTGCTACTGCACATGTATTGATTAATCCTCTAATTTTAGTCTCAAAAATGTCTGACTCATTTATCATGAATCATGCTAAAACCCCACTGGCTGGAAGTTCAAATACTGTCATGGAACAAACACTAAAGCCAAAGCAGTTAAGTAGTGTGCAAGTAAGCGAGCACATCTCTGAAATGGGAGATGCTAAGCACCCAATTTCTGTAAAGACAGCTTCTGGCCCTAACTGCAGTCAGATCGAGCTCCTGAAAGTGTTGTCTTCAGGAAGTACTTGTGTACAGATAGAACAATACTTTTCCAGTAATATCTGAGTCAGGAAAAACTAACTACAGAAACAAGACCACACTGCAATACACAGAATTTGCCTATTTAGTAAAAAAAACCCAACCATCTGAGTAGGTCAAAGGAAACCGAAATCAGTTTTGCATTGCTGCATGAGAGGAGCATCTAGGGTATCTTGCAGTAAACATGCAAGAACTAGTGATGCTACTTCAGAAACAATGAAAATACCCAGTCCTTGTATTTCTGAACATCCTGGCTCAGCATTTCCCTCATGTGCTCCTCAAGATGAAGACTGGCTTTAAGACCACCTGTTTTTTTCAAGACTTGTGATCTTATTTTCAACACTACTTCAGAGAATTCTGTGGCTACAAGTGCCATAGCTGGGACTAAAATGCAAAATTATGGTTTTAGCAGCCAAAAAAGATGTCTGGCCTTCCACTCTGCGGTAGAGAAATGGTATTCAGAAATTGTGTCACTGCCAGAGAAGCACAGCGAGCTCCACAGTCCCACTGTGTGTTCAGGCACCAGGGGTTAGTAAGGCAGAAAACCCTCATCTTTGGTCTGTATGACATGAGGTAAGAGGCTAGCAAATGATGGCCAGGGGGCTGCTGATCCTTCAGACCAGGACTTACAAGGATGACAGTGAATCGTCAGTTCTTAAGGGTGTTTATGGGGAAATCCACCGGAGTTTTTTTCAAAGCACACATGTTCAAGTTCATATAACACAGGTAACCTCTACATCTAGCAACATACTGCTTCCTGGTGAATTCTGGGCATCAAAGGTTTGATTTTGTGATGCACTCAGCATTCTCAGCTACTAACAATTGGAACAATACTTAAAATACTGTAAATAGAACTCAGTATTTGTTAGGATTGGACTTGCTGAGATATTCCCAGTACACCAAAATCAACATTCTTACAGAAAAACCGACTGAATCATTACGGATATGCTGAAGACCAGACACAATATAAAAGTTTAACATTTGAGAACAACATTCACAGATTATCCCCTCAGCATTGTTAACATCTCTCTCAGCAGTCTTGTTACTCTGTGCCTTTTCACAGCATGTATTGCATGACAAATGGTATAATGAAGGAAACGAGAAGATGCCTACACACCTTGATATGATCCATCATAAGCTGTTTCTGTGCATATAGAAGAGAACAGTCTGGACACTTGAAAACAGACACCTTCTGGTTTTCAATGTGCTGATCAAAGTGGCGATAGAGCAAAGGTTGTAGAGTAAACACAGTGTCACACATAGAGCATTTATATATTATTCTAAAAACAGAAGCACAATAAACAGTGTCAGTCATGTTGATGATCTATTTGCAAGAATCATGACATTAACTTTTTTTCTCATCACAGATAAGATCTGACATGTTTAAGCAATTGTTTCACACTGCCTGAAAAAAGTTAAACTAATTCAAAACATCCTCCAATTTCAAAATATAGGAGCAGTAGAAGAAACAGAAAAATAGAAAAAAAAATTTAAAAGTGCAAACAAGAAGCCAGAAAACAGTACCATGTGCCAGTTAGAGATACAAAACAACATCTGCTCAGGATACTCTGACAGTTCAACACCTTCAGTTTCTGAACTCACATTGTAGCTAAAGGGTAATATCCCTGCTCCGGGTAACAAACCTGTATATTGTATATGGGAGTGATTCATTCTATTGTAGTTAGGAACATACTTCAAGATAAATACATTTTTGGCAATGTTCATGGCTGTGATGCTCCTAAATGTCAAACCTAGACTCTGTCAATGCCTGAAGCTCCAACAGTGCAGGACAGGATTTCCCTGATCTGCCATTCCAAACCTTGATGAATCTGCCACAGAAATGTAGAGACACCACAAACACTTCCTTTCTTGGAGCACGTGTGACTTTTGAACATAGGTTCCCCAGACTCCTGTTCTTACAGCAGTTTTCTAACCACAGATCATGAGATGAGAGAGAAATCTAAGCCATGTAATCTGTAGTGCTGCAGAGAAAGTTTAGCCACAATAAAAGAACCAGCCACAGGTGCTCAGTACAGCAACAGGCACTTCCCATCTTTAAGAGTAACTTCCACTTAAAAAAACAACCATCAAACCCTCCTACCTGCTAAAGTGCTAAATCTTCTCATTAGCCACATAATATCCTTTCTATATCCCTCTAAGTAATTACCATTGATAGTGCATTGTTCCAGAGCTCCAGGGATCACTCTGCAGTCTGTTTTCAGATGACAAGAACATGGGCATTGCTTCCATGTCCAAGCTATTCTGGAACTCCAAATGAAAAACAATACACTGCTTCATATTAACTGGGAAAGACTTTGTTTTCGTGCTATCAAGGGGTCCCAGTTTCTCACACATGCTAAGATAAACGTATTATTTACACAGCATCCTCTGATGATCAATGTACTATTGTCCTGCTTTCTGTGGTGAACCCTTCACTGCAGATCTGGAGATTTGTAGAAATTCTTTCTGAATTTATCACATGTAAAAACTGTAACTCTCTAAAAACACCACGAGCTGAATCTCTGTATTTTCTATGGCAGCTAAAGTACTTTACCTGCCTTCACAGAAGCAGAACTATGTGGTAAAGATCCAAATTTCAGACAAGTCTCTGGGCAAAGATTGTACTCACTTAAATTCAGTGAGTACAGTATGAGTTATGACTCTACACACCTGGAGTATTTCCTTCAAACACAGCAAAAACAGCAAAAAAAAAATTTCAATCCTTAACATGTACACTGGTTTTGTTTTTGTTTTAATTTAATTGAAGTAGTCAGTGTTTAACATGCAACTGCCTAAAATGCTGTCCAAAGCTTAAAGGCAGTTGTGCTTCCACAGGATGTCATTTACAGGGATGCTGGAATAAGTCAGGCAGTTCATCCCATCCCATCCCATCCCATCCCATCCCATCCCATCCCATCCCATCCCATCCCATCCCATCCCACTCCCAGGCTGGTTCCTCAGCACTGCTCCTGCCCCACAGGACACACCAAAGCAGGCACATGGCCTTTTCACTTCCCAAAAATCTGCTTAGCAAATTCATGTACTATCTTGGAATAAATACAAGTGTTATCTCAGGAAAATACTTTTAGTCATATAAAAGACATTTAGCATTTGGAAAGCTTCTGCACCAGAGGATAGTATTCCTCCTTCCCAGTTTTTTTTCTTGAAAAAAAGGAACTTGTGGGATAATACACTTTTTACCAATAGTACCGTAAATATCCATAATTTGGCTTGATAAACAAGAATTTCTCCAGTATTCAAAAAGAGATCAGCCATGAAAAATATCTTAGTGCCGCTCCTAGACACTGCTTACTGAAAAAAGATCACCTCGGTGGTTTTCTGGGAAACCAGAGCTTAAGAGTATGTTACAGGAGAGAGCTTCCCAGGGTTGAAAGACAAGACAGCCATCCATTTCCCTATATTAAAATAATCTCATTTCATCCCACTGAGAATCCCTGCATATAAAAGTCATTTTTCATACACCAAATAGTTTAGTGCATCTGTTGTGCTGAAACTGTTAGTAATGCAATTGTACATCACAGAGTTCCAAGTAAATGCCAGGGGCAGGCAGCCAGATTGCCCAGGAGCCCCACTGCTGTAAGAGAGGAGTGTGCCCTAATGCAGAGTGCCTGCGAAGGCCCGGGGCACTGCTGGAGCCATGGCAGTGTCCCTGCCCTGTGCCACAGCCCTGGGCTCAGCAATGGGGCTGGCAGGCTGGCACTGGGTGCCAGGCACGCAGCCTGGCTGCTCCGTGGTGCACCACAGATAACCCAAATGTGAATGCACTGCCTCAAATACAGCCTGGCAGCTCTGATCGGAACTAGGCAAGCAAGAACTCTGAGCACTGCAAGGGCTGCAAAAATCCTACCAGTCACTCTGCATGCATTTAAGGCAGCATTGTGATTAAAACTGGCACATTTAAAGGAAATACCACTTCTTAAGAGGACTGCTCCACTATGGATTCTGTGACTTACTACACTAGTATACATAATAAAATTTCATTTCATTTTTTATAATCAAAGTAAATTTGTAGAGGAATGCAATTATAAGTGCATCTATATGGAAAAAAACTAATGCAAAATACTTAATTCATTAACCTGATCAGAAACAATTTGGCAGATCAAGCACAGTTGACTTTTCATATGTGTAGCATCTTACACAAACAGTGATCTTAATCTTTTAGATTTCTCTCATGAGAACTATGGGAACCTGAAAAAAGTTTTAAATGCTGGTATCTAACAGCCCCTGACTGATGATACCATCCCGAATTTAAACAATGTATCACTTCCCACTAGGCAAAAATTACTTCCATTTGCTATCAGACATGGCAAGTTTGCTTTGATGGAAGTGTAAACGAAGAAAAAAAATCTGCTGTTAATATGTTAGAAGAAACAGTGAGAAACTGAACTCTTAGGAACGCTGGTTATTACATCGCAAGACACCTTCTATGTTCTTGAGTATGCCAGTTGTTACCGTGCTGGTGCTCTGCACACCCCAGAGAGAACACGGCGCTCAGTCCCTGTTTGATCTCCGCAGTGCATTGTGGCAGTGAGGGACAGGCAGATGGAGGAGCAGGGGTGCTCAGAGGCTCACACCTGAGGGCTGGAGGAGTCTGCACACACAGCAGCACCTTCAGCACAGCTGTCCAACAGCTTTAAAAAAAGACCCTGAAGCCAAGTCCTACTTGTACCCTGTGTCACCACCTTCAGCAAACTACCACCTTTATGGGAAACTTTCCTAGCCACAGAACAAAAACACTTCTGCCTCAAGCCAGAAAGAGATTACCTATTGGAAAAAAGCTTATATAAACAGATAAAATCACTTTTTCCCAACTTCTCAACCACGTTATGAAAATCACCACATAAGCACCAATTAGTATTAGCATCTCTTTTAGGAATCACATTATTTTAATTCACAGTAAAAATGCAGATGAACTAAGCAGATTAAAACATCAGAACGAGCAACGCTCTGACCACCTGTCCAAATAATTTGTGTAATTACATTTTGTAATCACTCTCTTGTAGCATGCAGTACTTAAAGAGCTGCTAGTGCATTCAGAGAAATGTCACCTTTGCCCAATGAACTCCCAGCTGAAAAGTCATGAAAGCACTACACAAATCCCACATTCCCAGCAGGCTGACAAACGGGTGGCTGTCAGAGGTGTCCTGCAAGCACAGGACACAATGCAATTTCACACATCACTCAAATGCAGGCAAGTGCAGTAGAAGATAGAGTTTGCTTACTTTGGTTCGCCTATCTTGATACCCGGGTGTTGTGTGTAGGCATGGGAGTGTGTGCTGGGAGCAGATTTAAATGCCATGGGACAGATAGGACACTTGTAAAAGACTTCACAGTGACAACCTTGAATGTGAGACTTGAGTGCCGCCACGTCAGAGTACACGACATTGCAGTGCACGCAGCTGCGGAGAGAGCGGAGGAGAGTCAGTGCAGCCTGCCCCCAGCAGGGCTGGACATCATCAACATGGGTGTTCAAGCAAAGGCCAGAGAGAAACACACATGGAGAACAGCTGATAAAACTACATCACTCTGTCAACTTCAACAACCCCGAAAGAATCAACATAACCAGCGATTTGTGGATCACAAAGTAAGGGGAGAGAAATCTCACACATTGTCATTTGAAAATCTAAGAGATATGAGGTCAGGACATGTTTTTATGTTATTACAATAAAACAGATAGAAGGGTGGACAGACAAGCACTCTACTGATTGCAGAAAAATGCTTAAATCCTCGGCAAATTTGGAAAGAGATTTTCCAGAATGCATTTTTATCACATGCAGGGCATTGTTTAAAGTACACCACAGCGATTTAGAAACTACCACCAAATGGAAAACCAGTAAGGAAAATATTTTCACCATTTCCCTTGTTTAGATTTAATGACAATATACTGGTAATGATTTTCTGGACATGTAATCAAATCAGCACTTGGATTGAAACTCAGGAAAATGAAACCAAATCCCTATCAGATCAATATATCATATTGGAATTCAGAAAATATTTTTCAAAAACATACTTCTGCTGTGACGAAAATTTGTGACCTTTCTGCATCTATTCTAAAATGAAATGATTAAAAAATTGAATTAATATTAGAACATAAGAATTTTATACACAATGATCCCCTTTAATGCCCTGCATCTCCAGTAGCAAATGCTCCCAAATCAGTCCAAGAAGATAGTGCAATCAGCAATTACCTGTCAAATGAGACAATTTCTTATTGATCAGTATTTTGCAGTAAGACTTTTACAAACTCTTTGAACGTAGAAGGCCTCCACCCTTCCAGAATTTTAATTTTAGTATCTATCATGGCAGTATGATTGTTTTCATGTAAATGTCAATTTAATTTTTCAATAGTTTTACTGCCCTGATGATAGCAATAAAGCAGGAAATACAGTTCTACATTGAATTCAAAGATCCCATTTTACTTTTAAAATTTATCACCCTTGAATTTTATGAAATGTCATCCATTCTTTTTCTGGGCATTTAATTTACACTCTTAATAATATTCATTGAGTTTATACCCATCTAGTCTGCTTACCAATGCATTCTGTAAAGCAGATTATTCTGGTCTTTTTGGCTCTGTTAAAAGCTCTCCCAGAGAGCTGAGCACTTTGTCACAGCTGTGCACAGCGTGATGCACTCAGTGACACACGTGCTCCTGAGGTGTCCCTCAGAGGGCAGGGTGGCATTGCCACCTCCCCGTGCCACGGCTTGACTTTACTCTCGAGTGATGCCACACAACAACTGATCCTCAGCATCCACCATTGTATATCACACAGTTCCTAAGGC
Source organism: Geospiza fortis (assembly GCF_000277835.1). NCBI lineage: Eukaryota > Metazoa > Chordata > Aves > Passeriformes > Thraupidae > Geospiza > Geospiza fortis. Next base: position 483,647 of record NW_005054590.1, on the reverse strand, counting down.
CCAAGCCTTCCTCTGGGGACTGTTCTAACAGCTGCTTGCTTTCACCTCCACAGGATGCAGGGAAACTTCAGGCTGAAGTTCTCAGCAGATTCAGTGCAGACAACTAGCCTGAACCACTGGAGTCAAAGGGAACGTCCTGGCAGAGGCCCTGTGGAGAGGCAGGACAGGCTGTGCTGCTCATGGGGAAAAGCACCACAGTTGTAGGAAAGGCTGGGGAGGCTAAGGAGGGAGACAGTAACATCCCCAGAGACTGCTTTTTGCTTGTCTGGGTGACTTTGGTTTAGTCTCACCAGATCAAGATATTCTCGACTCAGTATGACATGAGATTTTATGAGACATCTTGAAAAGTTTAGTGGCATAGATTCCCAGTGAAGGAGATTCTTTCTGCTGGTGTTACTGGGGCAGGCCAGGAGTTCCTAGAGGTGATTCCATGTACAAACCCAAGAGACATACATTAGAGGGAAGAGCAGTGGAGTGCAGGAAGCAGATGGAGGAGAAATGCAGGACAAGAAAGACTACTGCTTTAGAGAAAAGGGTAAGAGAAAATAACTCAAAGAAATGAGAAGAGCTTGGAGTTATGTCAGGCCATGAATTCAAGCTGAAAACAGAGGCTTGATGCAGTAAAAATGCTTTCATCCCTTAGGGGACAATTGCACAGCCATCCTGGAAAATGAACTGTGGCACCTTAAGGGTGGAAGATTTTCAATGGCCTTTTTCTAGGCAGACAGGGTGAAGTGGACATGTTTTTGGAGTGCTAAGCAAAGCTCAAGGTACAGGTGGCTCTTCCGATCTCTTGCTGTGCTGCCTGCCATTCAAGTGCAATGAAAATGCTAACAGAAAGCATCTTTTCAAGTCTTTCAAAACTAAACATTTCTATGAAATGCCTCTGCTCCCCATTTTCTCAGTGAGTTGCCATTACAGGGAAATGTAAAAGTCAAAGGGAAACTGAAGAGTAACAAAGGAGAACCAAAAGACAGGGTTTGAGAAAGGCAATTTCCAAGTGATGTAAAGTGATAAAGTCTACGAATCTTGATTTGCCACAGAAAAGAGAACAACCAGACAGATGCAGCATTAACATATCAACCATACATTCTGGAAGTACTGACAATGACTCTTCTACCAGAAAGAACAATCTAAAATTCAGTGGTCTGGAAAAACTCAAGGAGGTTTCTGAAAACCTGAAATGAAGATAATGCATCTGAATTCTCTTGACTTTATAAACCGTGAAGTCCTGAATCTGTGTTACACTAGCTAATATTCTGATTTAATCATATACAAAAGTGGATGCCCAAAACAAAGCAGAATCCTAATGTATTTATTCCAAAATTTCAGTACTAATAGTACTGTTGCCATGACAATCTCAAACCCATGAAGCTGGTATTGTCCAAACAGTGCTTATGAAAATGGAAAACCACTTTAAAAACCATAAATTATACATCAATTGACAGCAAAAGGAATCATTATACTGACCGAAACCCAACTCTTCGGGTATAATGCAGGCAGTTCTTAGTGACATGGGTCTGGAAGTGGACAGATCTGCAGATTGCTCCACATTCAGGACACGTGTATGGAGATTTATGCTGATGAATTCTCTGGTGTGATGCAAAACTGCACTGGTTAGGAAGCAGCATCTGGCAGATATTGCATGTCTTCTAAATGATAAACCAGAATAGATGAGACAAAAGGTTTGGTTCAGCTCTACATAACGTCTTGTGTCAAACACTGCAATACAGCAAATAAAGGTTAAATGTCCTAACTGGGATGGGACCCAATGCAGTAGCAAGTACAAACACAAGCCTGCTAGCAGAGCTGGCAGGTGCTGGTAGCCAGACTGACTGGCATCCTGGGCTACAGAGCTCCTTCCTACACCCCTGACCATGGGAGATACTCGTGCTTTACAGAAATATTACTGAGGTGCCTTCCCAGATTACCTTCATAGTGCAAGGGGGCTACATACAACTCCAGAATCAAATTACTGCTATTGTCTCTTATGGCCTGGGACTTGTGAACCTCACTAATGACTTGCAAAGATTTAAAATCAGACCCAAGACTCCTTCATGACATCAGTATGTTTTTGAACATGTACTTGCATGTTTTTAGGAATGTTCTAAGAATGTTCTGGCATATGTAGTGATGTGTACACTCTGCAAGAATATTGACCAAAAAAAGATCTCCAGATCTGCATTATAAATTATTTACTAACATATGCATGAAGAAATCCTGAAATAAATGCTCTGGGAGCACTGTGGCCTGGTGTGTTTGAACACAGTCTCTGTACAAGCAGAGTTCTCCCATGTCCTGACGCAGCAAGATGGCAAAATGTGAACCATTAAATTACAGCATGTTGAGCAAAGCAAACATGCCATCGCTGCAATGCAGGTTCCACTGGCACTCCTGCCAGCCCACTACAGTACTGTTCAGCATGGGTACATGCACTGCTCTCCTGCAAGGCTCTGCCTGACTTCAGCTATCTACAGGGATTTCAAATTGGCACCTGCTTACAGCCTTTGGGACACAGCAAGGCTATACTGAGACACAAAGAAATACTCGCTTTGAAATGCCAAATACTTGGCCTTCATTGACCAAAGAGTGCCCAAAAGTGGGGGACTCACAGCCTCAGGCTGACCAGAGATGTTTTGGGGTGTTAACTTTGTCTTAAATTCAGATAAAGGCAAAACCCTCTGACCAGCAATAAGTGCCACATTTACTGGGCTCAGTACCATTCCCCAAATCTCTCTTTGGCTATTCCTGTATTAACAAGCTGTAATACAATATTGGAGAATCTGGAGCATAATTTGATTACGTAAGAAAACAGCAGACCAGAACTTGTTATTCCAGTAACAGAAACATTTGGAGGTTTCACAGTCCTTCCAAAGCCTTTGGCTTGCAGGACTTCTGAAGGAAACTGGGATGTGATGCCACAGAAGAGCCACACAACATTCCAGCCCCAGCTCAGTGATCTTTCTGATTTTGCAGCAATCTGCCAGACTCATTTGCTGACCCAACATGCCAGTAATGCTCTTAGTTAAGGCCCCTGCTCTGCTATTTCAATGAGTACAGAAAATGTTTAATTGTAACTGATTACAGTAGAACAAGAAGCATCTACTGTGAAATTCTGACATTCAGCACGTTTGCTTACCATTTTATTTTGGGCTTAAGGTGGCATTAACTTCCAGTTCTCTCATTCCAACCCACACCAAAATAAAACACAGTTTGTGAAAATCATCACCTGCCTGCATTTAAAGTCAAAGTTTCAGAAAAAAAAAAGGGTTAGAAGGAAAAATGGTGGAGGTGGAAAATAAAGATACACACATACGCTGAGTATGAAGGGAAATGAGCTATGCAGTTTCCATGGGAGCTATATACTCCTATCTATAACTAAGAGCAACACTAACATTCATTAGCCCAGATTTGCTACCTTTTCCCCCCAGCAAGTACATGAGGGTTTTATTCAGCCAGAAAACCTATCAGTGAGTCAGGGTTAATACTCCTTTAGCAGGAATATGCCTTTAGATTAATATTCCTTTAACAGGAATATTAATGGCAATAAAACATTACAGAAAGGTAACAACTTCAGAGTGAATGTATTTTCATTGATAAGATTGTCCTACCATTGCTTATTTTAAACAAAAAATTCTGCCTTCGTAACAGGAGTATAAAAGCAGCTACTTACTCATTGGAAACACAAAACTATACATTTTCCATTTCAGGAGCAATTAGATGGGACACTAGAAAGAACAGTAAGCTGCAAATAACCTTTTTTCCTACTACTTGTTTGCAAAATCTAAGTGTTCATTTTTACTCTTTCTTCCTTCCAAAGAAAAAATACCAATCTCATCTAACTTCCCTGTCTTCTTCCCCACACAATAATGGCAGTTTTACAGCAAAAAGACAGTGCCAAGCACTAAGAAGGAAAACAAGTCAGGGTATTTCTCATCCAAGCTAGCTTCTCAAGAGGTAACATCTAATGAAAAAGTAGCAACAAATGTAGTAATAAATGCCCATACAGAGCCTTTCTCCAGGAAACACTACCCCTACAGGATGCAACCGAACTCAACATAAAAAACAGTGGCTGCTTGACATATGACAAGGACTACAAAAATGTGTAATTAAGATGTAAAAGGATACTTCAACAAAGAACATTTAAAACTACATTTATTAAGTGTTCTTTTCCAACGGAAGAACATGAAAGTAGCTTATTTTCCTCCAGTGCTTTGCACCGTTTTTTTTAAACCTGCAGCTCAGCAGAGCCGGTTTCCATGAGGAGACACAAACACCCAGACAGGCAGCAGGCAATGCCAGCTGCTCCTGCAGCTCCAGGGCCTTCCCTCCTTGAACAGCAGTACCTGGGAACCCACACTTCTCTCTCCACCTCCCTGCAGCTGCATTTTCATGTTCTGTGAACATCACAATTGCTTTCCTTTAGTAAATTGCCAGAATAAACAGTATCTAAAGGACACGTAGGGAGAGCAACTCAGCAGCAACAGGGCAAAAGCACCAGACAGAGGAGGAAAGGAAAGGGCAAAAGGTTTCATTCACTTGGCCATAAAGACAAAAATCCTCACACCGTGAAAATGAGAACACCACTTTATCTTTGTTCTCTTTCAATTTCTATTTTAGCCTCATCCTCCCAACCAGTTCTCTGTCCCTCACTCAACTGCTTTGTCTTGTCACTTTCTTTCCTGCTTGCTTTTCCAGTACCAAAACCACCAGGTCTTTGCTAGGTCTACTGGACCTTAGATGGAATGGTACCTAATGGGCTTATTATGGGGGAAGAAAAAAATCTATCTACAACCAATAAGCATCAGCAAATCAGTTAGCTAAACAGCCTAAGTATGAAGTAGCCCGAGCTGGTGCAGAATGTACTCTAATGGTCAGCCATTAGATCCTGTTCAGAACTGCAGCAACACCTATGGATGGACATGTTCTGCTGAAGGAAACTCCCTGAGGCATGCAAACTTGTACTATCTTACAAACAGAAATTCACTTGCATGGCATTCCATCTGCAATTCAGGTAATTTCAGTCTAATTCTGCCAGCCAGTGAAAGGGAGGAGCTAAGGCAGAGCCACTAATCAAGGCTATTTCCACGTGCAAATCTCTTTACAGTACTAACTGTAGTGGTAGGTGCAGTGGAGCTGCTTCATGGTACAGAATAGGTCCTACATGCAGTGAATAATCCTGACAGGAACCTGCCTGTGCTCCTAGGACTACTGCATTTTTTTCCTAACTGCAGGACTTGAAAATTTTTAGCCTGTCCACTTTGTGTGATTTCCAGAAAGACTCCTGGGGCATTCCTGTCTTGAGCATGCTTGCAGGTTTTCAGCTTCCCCCGCAGCAAGAAGCTGGAGCACCAAGCTCACCTGAATGCTTTGAAACACACCAGAATCCCTTTTAATTGGCACACCCCAACAGAGATCCAACCATATCATTTAAATGACCACTTTCACTCTGCCAGGATTATAAAATACATCGCACACTGATTAATATTATATTTTATTGAATGACGTATTTCTTTCAGGTCAGGCCACATACATTAGTAAATAATTTTCAAATGGTTTTTGTGTTGAACTCATTAGCATTTGTAAGAGGAAAAGAAATGGAACCAACTAAACCAATGGTCACACAGAAAGGAAGACGTGCAAGTGAGAACAGCACTTTGCACTTTCTGAGGAAGAGCTGAGGCAAACAGCAGCATTCCTGTCAGTAGTCAGTGTGCCATTTGTCACTGCCTGAGTCCCTCCCTGCACGTGAGGGGAATGCCTCTCTCACTTAGGGCACTTGGTGAAAACTCTAAAACCTGAAGACCAATCTAGAATGAATCACTTAAAGCTATCATTCAGGTTGAATAGACGGGCTGTTAATGAGGGTGCCAATTAAGTGGATTCCACTGGCTAGTCAAATTCCAAAGCACAGAAAGAAGCATTAACATATGATTAGTAATACCCACGATTATTTTCTGCATTATCATGTTCAGCTGTAAGAAAGCTAATGCTAAATTTTAGCAAAAATATAAGTGTCAATTTCAGACTTCAGGGCCTATAAAGATTCTAAGTCTTATTTAAAAAGTGTTGACATTCACTATGTAAGTGCTTGCAAGACTTTCTATGGTTTTCATTTATCATTTTAATCACAGAGGTTCAGATAATAACAGCTAAATGAAAGTAAAAACATATCCAAAGTCTCCTAGGCTTATAGATGAAACATTGGAATGTAAACATAGGATACTCTACTTGTCCACTTGTGTCTGCGGCCTGCTGGAAATGAGTTGCAAGAGATGTCTCATCTTGGAAAACTTCATTGCACTCCAAACACTTTAGACTATGTCTACAGAGTTTTGATGGATCTTCGTCTAGCGGCATAGCTGGAATGACAGGAGAGCTCGCGGGGGCCGAGATCACTGTCCCAGTTAAGCCAGTCTGGATCTTTGTTAGGGAGTGCGTGCCAGCTCCCCCTGCGCTCTGGAGCACGGCCGCAGCAGTATTGCTGGAAGGAGATGCTATCATTTGATCTGCTGGGACTGGTTTTAGGATCAGGTGGGAACACTGCATCACGACGCCTTTCTCCTTGTGCCCACGAGCATGGGACAGGAGACTACATTTATTGTAGAAAACTAAATTCTTTGTACAATGATTACAAGTCACTTCAATTCGCACGCTCCTCCTGTCGTAATGCTGGGTCAGGCTCTTCTCGAGAGCAAACGAGTCGCCGCACTCCAAGCACTTGTACCCTCGTGTCGGTAGTGTGATTCCAGCATTGGCAGGGGGGCTGAGGTTTGGGACGTAAACTGGTACGGGATTGACACTGCTCAGCACCTTATTGAATGCTTCCACTACAGAGCTCTGGAGAGATGACACCACCTGCACTCGAGACACTTTTTTTGAAGGCTGGGAGGTGGCTGCAGAAATTATTGCCTGCTTGATTTGCTGCTGGGGTTTTGTTAGCACTTGGCGCAGTTCAGAGGTGGTTTGAGCACCCTGAGGCAAAAGGTTAAGGTTGGCAAGATGGACTGTCTTTGGCACGAGTTTGGCACTGGCAAGGCTCGATGCTGGCACCACGACCGTCTGCTGCTGGATGGCGTTGGCAGCTTTGATAATGGCGCTGCTGGCGCTCTGCACGGATGCAGCAGAGATGACAGTGGCTTTCACTGTGGTGTTGTTAGCCAGCTTCAGATTGATCACTTGGGAACCTGCAGTTTTCACTGCTGAAACGGGCAGGAAGGCAGTAGCCACGGGTTTGATAGTGACCTGCTTGGGGGCAAGTTCTGCAGATCCAACTGCATTGGTGACAACTGAGGACTGCAGAGGAGCTCTGGGAGGAGAGGAGAGAACAGCAGCGGAAGTTGGTGAGGACAGGAGAGATGTCATGGAGGTTACCATGGAAGCACTCTGCTCTGGCTTTTTACCAGAGTCCAAATCAACTTCTGGCAACACTCTAGTAACAGTTCTCTTGATCTCCCCAGAAGAAGTCTTGATGGTTTTTATGCGAACCTTAGGAATTGCTGGTGTTGACCCTGCGGGAGAAGACGGAGACCCTTTGCTGCTGTTCTCACTTGAGACGCTTCTGGGACTATCGGGCGGTTTGACAGACGGCTTCTTAGCACCATCAATGAGACTCTGAGACTCAGGAGATTTTTCAATAGCCCGGGGACTTTCACTCATGTCTTTTGGTAATGGAGAAGACTCTCCTGAATTAGACTGTAAATCTTTACTGCTATCTGTAGCTGCCTTTTTAGCACTCAGTGCTGCAATTGCAGCAATGCAGGACGAAAGCTTTGCTGATGACTTTGCTTTGGACTGGGAAATGCTGGCAAGATTTGTGTCACATTTTTCAGTACTCAGTTTTCCATCAAGTACCCTGTTTTCAAGAAGCTTCTCAGAAGTGTCTTTTAGTAACTTGTCCTCTGTTTTTCGAGTTTTAAAAGGCTCATAGACACCTAAATTCATGGAACTTGTCTCTGTCTCTCGTTTACCGGTTTTATTTTTATCTATACTACTTGAAACAGTGATTCCAGATTTAATTAAGTTCT
>NW_005054590.1:467885-475610 GCF_000277835.1 Geospiza fortis | reverse complement strand
ATAGAGATCCCGCCAAGACATTTGCTCTGAAATTTGCACGTATCTCTTCTTTATCTGGGGGGTCATCCACCTCAATTCTCTCATCATCATCAAATTCTTCCGCACTTGATATTGGGCTGAACTGGTTGAAAGCTGAATCCTTCAGCGTAGTCTCAGAAGCTGACCCATCATCTTTAAGTGATTTCCCTTCATCTTTACTGTAACTCTCAAGAGCTGCTGATGTTAGAAAGCCGTTGTGCAAGCTATTGCCTGTGGAATGGTGGCCATCCTTATCCAGACCTTCGGAAGAATCAATAGTACGCACATTTTTCACAATGACGCTCACCCCAACATCAGATGATGATGGGACATGGGAGTCTTCATCTGCGTGAGCATTTTGTTTTATGTGGCTTTCGTGGTCATCATGTCCAGATTCAATAGCTGCTTTGGGATCTACCATGTCTGGTATGTCAAAGGCTGCAAGAAGGTCATCAAAATCTGGGGTCTTCATATCCCCCATGGCCATGTATTTGATTGTAAGCAAATCTGTAAAATAAGCAGAAAGTCATCACTTTAAGCTCTAGTAGCCCAGTCTTATACAAAACAAGTGCTTGTTCACATCTGCCATGCAAAGAAGTGCTATTTCACTTCTGAAGTAATGTTTTCAGAGATTATACATTACAGAACAGTGACCAAGTGTACAGCTGAATTATTACACCAAGAACTATAGTAATTTATAAACTCCACAGATAGTAACCTGGCAATTTTATTCTGGGCCTAAATTGCAGTGACTTTCTTCCTGTTCCCTCTCCTACATTCACTCCTATCCTCACCCACCCAGACTGCAAAATACCTGGACATGCATAAAAACAACATGAGACATTTGCAATTCCTCTCCTTAACAGCTGCACTATTAATCTGAGGAGTCTTCCTGAAAATAATGAAGTATAAAGTAATAAACATCTGTAAGACTTAGGTATTCATCAACACTGGCTACCTGGAAGTCCTTGTGGACTATGAGAAAGCAACTGAGGAAAATTTTTAAAGGATACTGGAATAGACACGGACATTTCATGAAACAGCTTCAAATAAATATAGAAGAGTTTGGAAATTTGTGTACACAGTTCTCTTAATGATTTTGGGCCCTTTGTCTAACCTGTGAAGTTCTTAATAAAAAAATAGATGCATGCATAGAATGAAAATCAGAAAGCGAGTTTCTCTGAGGATTAAATGGAAAAGACTGCGAATACCAAAGCATATCAAATCCATGTAAACTGACAGAAAGCTTTGACACAGTTTCTCATAATCTGGGATACTAATTAGTTGCATTCTGGTTGTACATCTGTCCATAGGTGTCTTTTCACAGTTGTTGCATACACTCAAAAAGAGCTAGATAGTCTCCCTAGTCTGAAACTTCTTCCAATTATATATCCTGGAGTTTAATTAACGTTTACCCATAACAATGAATGAAGACCTGCTTACACACTTAATTCCTCTTCCTCCAAGTATGTTTAAGATCACAACTGCCCAGCAGAGGAGACAGAGCTGTCCTTTACTGAGAACTACGGCTGCCCTTATCAAGAACTTCTCTCATTCTTCTAACTTTTCAAGCAATCAAAGTTAAACAAAAAGGGAGACAAAACATGGTCAGTTGTGATACACAAGGAAGAGAAGGTCTAACCTGGCCATTTTATTAATGTCCTTCTCACTATTCTAGGGCACTCATCTTAAGATTCAGTATATAAACTATGTTTCCACCACAACTGCCAGGACTCTGGAGCCATATTCCTCCCCTCCTTGGTTTTTTTCCCTCCACAAACCTTTTAGTAACTCTTTCCTTTTTTAAGGATAAAACTCCGCCTTTTATCCAAGATCAAAATCAAGCGACACCTTTGCTGCCAGACGAGCTGTGAGTCTAATTCCTTCTCTGGCCTAACATGATGCCTGTAAATACTTCTCACATTCTCAATTTTTACTCTTTTATTTAATCCTTAACCTTTGAAGAACCAACCAACTCTTCCTCCTTGACACTCACCTTTCTATTCACCCAGATCTTCCAAATAGCTAAACCACAAGTCTAACAACTTTATACAATTGCTTTAACTGGACCAGACCATCTTTTCTGCCTTACTGAATTCCTACCCTATGCCTTCAAATCCCATCTAAATATCTAATTCCTTGCTTTTGTTCAGACAATTACTCAACTTCAGTTCCCTCAGCAGCAAATCCATTTGTTATCAAAGGAAAAAGGAAAACCACGAAATTTAATCTTCCTCTACCTATGGCATTCACATTCTTGTGACTACATTCCTTTACCTGCCCTAAACTCTTGTTTTTACTCCTCTATGTACTACATACATTTGAGAATTGTGCACACTGTAGGATGGAGACGTTTTCTTTTGCACGTTTTTCCAAAAACACCAGCATTCTTTCCAGTTTTGTGAAATGAGAACACTGTGAGAACACTGAGAAACCTCTTTTCAGGGTCTGGCAAATGGCAGCGTCTTGGTTCTGTTATAGCCACATACAGGAATTAGTCTGTATGTTTATTACAAAAGTATATTACTTCTACTGATTCCCAGGCAGATACACTATTCCAGAGCAAAATTCCAGTAATCTGGAATAATTACTCCACCTCCAAACAAGAGTAATGATGCCTAAGTAACATCAAGCTCATTCTGGAATAAAATGCCTACACAGGGAGCAATACCAGCCTAACCAGCACAAAACCATACTTTTTTGGGTTTTGGTTTCTGTATTGTTGTGACAAGAAATTTCATCAGGTAGAGAAGACATAAGGGATTCAATCAGAATTACAGTAACATGTATCCCAACATTAGACAAATTCCATCTTAACACACAGATGATGAGCAGTTCATTGGTTATCAGTAATTATGACTGACTTACACTTCCAGTCATTTGCTCTGAAAGCCAAGCGTTGTACAGACAGACAAAGCAATACGCTAATCTAACCACAAACCTTCTTCAGGAAATGGGAACCACATCTCCAATCACAGCCTGGCCTGGTCTGACATACTCAGCAGGCAAGTGAGATGTGCAAGAGGCCACTTCAACCACAGTCAGCAATGGTTCTCATGCTTATATACATAATGAACAGGTTCCTTTTCACTATCAAAGGGCCCATGGCCTGCTACTGTTGCAAGACCCAGACAAACACCCAGTTCCACAAATCACAGAAATTCCTTTTGTAATATGCAAAGTAATTCTTACCCTAGGAATTTTCGATTTCTTAGGATAATGGTCTTATTTAGCATCTATTTAGCATCTACAGCATCAGTAAGGTCACGCCTGTCCTAATGTAAACACCTTTGTGAAGTATGGGGTGTTTTACAGTTAAAATTTATCCCAAGAACCTACTTTTTCTATATGATACACCATAACCACCTGCCTTCAAAAAAGGGGAAAATCCAATTTGCTTTCATGCTCAAGACTCAATGAGTAAAAGACTTAATCCACCATTTTGACAGCCAAAATAGTGTTACTTGTAGTTTATGACTCCTTAGGAGCCTCATCCTGTAGTCCAACACATCAATTTTTGAACTGGGTATTTCAGATTCTCTTTGGGTATGAGAAAACAAGATGGGAAAAAAGAGGGGAATCTTCTGGAGTCTGAACCACGGCTAGCACAGTCAGAAGAGAGCCACACACAGCTGGTTCAAAGTTCAGGACAATCAGCCTTTGGCTGGCAAAAAGAACAGGGATGTTTCAACACGTGAGCAAGCAATCTCCTTATGCACAGCATGGGGCTGAACAGGCCATCCCCAGCTACAGCTGGCCACATGAAAACCACCTATATTTATCAAGAGATTCAGGCCAGGGTTTGGGTCTACCTACTTCCCAAATCCCTCCTAAAACAGAGATGAATTCCTGAAAAGCAGGGAAATCTACGTACCACTCTTTTTCTAGTCTACTTAGAAATTAATTAAAATCACGTTTTAATTTTGTACTTCTATATGAAAAATAGGCTGGGGCAGTACCATGTGAATAATTCAAATGCACAACAACAATGACGAGAATGTTGAGATTTCCAAACGAATGCAGACTGGAATTACATTCTAAATGGCACAAGCTTCTCACCTCTTTCCTTTAGGTACTTTTTGTGAAGTGGGTGACAATTGTGGCCAAAGCACAGCACGAGCAGCTGTAGCCTCTCAGGGAGCTCTCCCAGCCAGGCAGGGCCCAGCAGGGCAACAAGCAGGCCCGAGAACATTAGGGTCGAGTTTGGGTTTTTCTGAACATATATTCCTGGTACTCTGCTGTATATTTGTATTTTAGCACATAGGCATATGGCTAGGGAAACCACAGTTAGTCAGTTCATTCCAAAGGGACTTGGAATGTGATAAATCCTTACCCTCATTCTGAAAATCAAATAACTGAGACCAATGCAGAATGAGATCCTGGGTGCTGATACAGAAGAGCAGCCCTCCAGCATTAGCATTTGCTGCTGGAAAGCTGGCCTGCGTGCACAATCCAAATCTCCTGATGAAGAGCCTTTACAGATATTACTAGACTGAAAAAAGATAACTCACCAAGAACACTGCAGACTCCATCTATTCAGTTTTCTCATCTTACAGCCACCAAAAATCCCTGCAAATTCAAAATCTCCTTTGCTAAAAACAAAAATTCATCATACAGATAGCATTCAAAAACCCAAACAAAACAGATTCAAGGAATTCTGTCACAATCCAAGAACTTAAAATTTTAAAGCTGCCTACTATTGTGGCAGAAGGAAAAAAAATCCCAAAAGATGCTCTTGTGTAATATATGAATTTTAGCTGACACTTGGAAAAGAACATGCATCCTCATCAGGAGGAGATCCCATTCCTAGCATGCAAAAAGAACTCCTGTTTGCAGCATCATTCTGCCACAGACGTCTCTAGTCAAATACAGACCCTCCGCATCCTGATGCTGAAGAACAGGAGCAGAAATCAGCACAGTGATCTGTCAGGCACTTTGCTCTGCCACGAGCTATTCACTGCTCTATCAAACCTGAAAAACAGCTTATCACAGCTGCAGTAAAGCTCACAAACCCAGAATTTCAGGCCAAATGGTAGTATGCTATTTTCACTTTTCTACGATTAATAGCTCAGTGCCTTACGTAATCTACTGCAGTCAGAAACAAAAAGGTTCCCTTGTATTGTCACCCTGCCTCAGCAGCCAGCACACAACTTACCCAGTATCCACAACCTCTCAAGGCTTTTAGGACTGTCTGTTCTGCTGAGCACAGAGGAAAGGACCCCATTTCACACCACAACAGAGTATTTCCAATGCTCTGCCTCCATATTATCTTGATTGTAGGTTACCAAACCAGCTAACACAGCCAGGGCTGGGAAGATTTTTAAAAAATCACACTGGTTAGGATTCTAGAGTTGCTGATTTCCTGTTATAGGAAGTAACAGTTCCAGCAAAAGAATCCCCCAGGCAAAATGTTTAGTGATCCACTGTGCAAGCTCTAACAGCCTTTGTTCTTCCCTTTGCTAGATTCATTACTGCTTCCTTCTCTCTGCCCCTCTCCCTCTCTCTGACTCCTTCAGATTTCACTAGGAGATAAAAATGTCAGCTCAAATCTAAGTACACATTTTGTATTTTCTAGTTCAGAAAGAAAAACAAAAATTCTATCCATTATCCATTGCTTTAAGTTGAAAGCAGTCATCCCTCTGCAGTTGCTGCACTGCCCATGCAGTTTCCTATGCACAATATTATAATTTACACCACTGGAGTTCCATCCAGCCCCCAAAATACATCTTTCCACTTGGCTGCTGCAAAATCCTCCCCAGGTTACAACAGTTTAAGAAAAGCCCTCCATAGTATTTCTTTTGCACAGTTTTTTTCTCTGTAGGTGATATTAAGTACGTGTTTAACACTGAAGACCTTAATTAAAAACCAAGTATTGGGTCACTGAGATGTGGTCAAACAACAACTTGTAAATAATCAGACAGCAAATCCTGCATGTGTGAGTCTCTTAATACAGCACAGAACAGCTCCCTGCCACAACTGCTCGGCAATTCATGATTGTCATTCAGAGGCCTATTCGTATCACTACGCTGTGAAAAAAAAGTTTATCTGATATATTTCAGTGAAAATACTGTATTTAACCAAGATATCAGTAAGTCTTTACAAATAATAGCTTTAATCCTTTTAAAACTAGAGGACCTTAATAGCATTTCTTCATTAACACTTAAACAATTGTTTCCTTCCTAATGTGCCAAGTGTGCAATCAGGATGTAACTCCAATCTATTGTTCTATTCAGCCCAAAACACCACGTCTCACCTTGTGAACCTTGACCTTTGAGGGATTTTTTTAGCCAGTGCTCAGTTACTGCCACAGCCGCATTACCTCTGCAAACACCAAAGGGTTAAAGGCAGCCCAAATCAATAGGCCTACAAGAAAAAAAAAAGGAAAATGAGTATGCCTTACAGCATCTTTTCAATGCTTTTATGCACAATTCTACAACAATATTGTTTCCTTCTGGCCTTAGAGAAAGGCACAGAACCCCCCCCCCCATTAATGTTTCCTAAGGAAGCAAACCACAAGACAGCACCCTGTAAATAAAACAGCATGCAAAGCATCCTCAGTCACAAACATATCTACAATTACAAATAATTCAATCCATTTTATTTAGTTTAGTTTTAAAATAGACTGTATAACCAGTGTCCCACCCTTGCAAAGCAAAAATATTTTAGTAAGGGTCATAAATCTCAGCTCTTGCCCATTCCTTAAGCATAAAAAGGCACGAAAAGCCAAAGTAATCTCAGTTACTGCAAATATGTACATTTACATACAGAACCCTTTATGACTACGTTAGCCACATACCAGTGCTGTGTGTCTAAAGTGTGCATTCACATACTGTTTTGGGATGGTATCTTTCTGCAAGCTCCTCTGCTTTTGGCTGCCATGAAGGGAGGAAGCTATCCCAGTGTAGTAGCTCAGTGACTGCATTGTGTTCAGGAGCTGATCTGCCTCAAACCAGTTCCAGCCGGTTCTGGTCACCCTACATAAAAAGCTATGGCAACCCTCGCTGAGTTGCCAACAAGACCCTGAAAATCGCAGGGACTGTTTTTTGTGTGGCATGGGGCCGGCACAGCCCTGTGCCCCGGCTCCCCTCCTGCCCGGCCCACGCGGCCCCTGCTCCCCAGAGCCCCCCACACGCTCCCCTGCTCGCCTCCCCCACTTACCTCCCACAACCTGGCTGAGAGCTGTGTGTGCGTGCCTGGCTGTAGCTAACAAAGAGACCGCAATAAAAATCCTCATAGGATCTCTCTTGCAGCACCAGGCAGGCTCGGCCACAGCCCTGGGAGACAGGCTGCTAACCCGGGCTGCTGCCCCTCTGCTCCCCCAGATGAGGGGTGGCTGCTCGCATGCGTCACATCTGCCCCCTCATGCCCACGGCCATGGGGTGCCCGATCAAGGGCTTCTCCCATCTGCCCTCCCCGCTCCTCGTTCCATCTGGGGCCGCCCGAGTGGCATTTTCTGTGCTCTGAGCAGCATTACTATAGAGTACCCACAAATGCGCCTCCCTCCCCTCAAGAAAGCCATTTCCGCAGTAGCAAGATGCCTACAAAATAGTTCCTTTGCCCCCTCCTCGCAGCACCGACTTGGCTGCTACACTGATTTTTTTTCTTTTGCTATTCGACTATGCTGGAGGCCTTGAGAAGCAGCGAGCTGCAGCCCCACGGCTGGGCAGCCCCCCCGGCTTGCACCCGCCGGCAGGGGAGGCCCGGCCA
>NW_005054590.1:467422-467801 GCF_000277835.1 Geospiza fortis | reverse complement strand
CCTCCCTCCTGCATGGCTGACAGGCACCCAGACCGAGACAGCAGCCACCCCGCTCCTCTTGGCTACTCACCCTTGCTCTGGGAACACCAGTAACCACCTCCGCCTACGCGCTGACACCCCCTCCTCTCGGAGGCTGCGGGAGATGCTGCTGTGCAGGGCTCCCTCCGGCTGGGTGGGCGACCCCGACAAAGCCCCTCTGCTGCTGGCTGCACCTGCAACTGAACAAGAGGTCTCGGGCACAACCCTGCACCCCTCCCTGCGGAGACACCTTCTTCGCATCCCTCATCCCCACCCCGTTCTGGGGAGAACCACCATGTTCTTCCGCTGCCTCGGCCCGTCTTCCCTGCACAGGCTGCTGCGGCCGCAACCGCGGCCGGCC
>NW_005054590.1:457678-466522 GCF_000277835.1 Geospiza fortis | reverse complement strand
GGCAGGGCGAGATCCCGCCCTCTCCAGTATCACCCTGCAGCACCATTTTCAGAATGTAAAGTTCTGCATGCGAATCGCTTTATTGAAGCATATTAATGGCTTTAAATACATAACACCCATCTCAAGTTTACGCTATGGGCATACAGTATACGAAATAATCTAGATAAAATAATGTGTATTAGTGCATTAGCGTCTGCTGTCTTAGCGTCTCTTACGAGCCTGTTAGGAAGGCAGCAGAGTCCCAAAGGCGTTCTGCACAAGCACAGCTCCTTCTGGGAAGCTGCCCCAGTAGCTGTGCCCGCAGGTATCCGTAGGGCAGGAAATTACCCATCGCCATACCCTGGCTGCTCCAATCTTGCCTCCACATAAAAATTCTAACTTATTCCAGTTAACCAAAACAGCAGCAGACCATAGGTTCTACTGACTTGAATTTTAATATAATAAATCGATTTTAGTATTATATGAAAGTGGATTTGTGCACTAGTTTTAATGTTCAAGAAGGGTCATGCAATTCAGCTTGCACAAGCCTTGGGCTCATCCTCCAAGTGACTTGTAGAATTAGGCCGTGATAATTACAACACTCTATTTCTTCCAAATTCACCACTAAACTGATTTGATTAAAGAAGTGAAAACTACACTCTCTTTACTTCCATTGAATTTCTGTGGTTGGCTTGCATAATAGCATAAAAGAAGATGGCAGCTGCTACTACTACTCTGGTATTAATATCTGAAATGTTAATCAATTTCACAGTTCATACATGGCACAAAGGTCCTTGCGCGTGCTGCCTTTCACACTTGTTTTCCTTCCAGCCAGGAAGGAAATCGACTTGTTTTCCTTCCAGCCAGGTGTCCTTGACAACTCCATAGGAGAAGTCTGTCACCCTAAGTATTTGACTTAAAACACATAAAATGAAGAGAATTTAAAGTATATCTTACAAGTCATGCCAGGCTGATAGCACTCGTCCAGTGTTTTTTTTAATTCAAGCACACAAAAAAAGAGGTTCAGCACCATGAGTGTCCCTGCAGTCACTTCTGCATTGGGAGTTTTTGGCATGTTGACCTTATGTGTTGGCTCTGAAGTCTTAGACCAGAGGTCCTGTTCACTCTCCCAGACACTCTGCTACATAATCCTTAGAAGCCGTGGTGGAGGAAATTCTCCTTATTTAAGTTATCCTATGTTATCCCTTGGCTTTGCAGCAGCCAGGTTCAAAGTGCCCAGCCCTGCTGTCCTGGCATGGACAATGTCATTCCCAACCAATTAAACCATCACCAGTGGATCCTTGCAGCTGGACTCCAGCTCTGAGGTGGGATCTCCCAGAGTCCCATAACTCATATTTCTCTCTCTGGGAACCTTGAGCCCCTCCTTTCCTTTTCCTGAAGAAATGCCTCCAGTGCGGCCTGCTGTTCCTTCTGAGCAGTCGGCAAGGACTGCTGCCAACCCACAACACTGATGCTACAGCGAATGCTGAACTTGAGTGCAATAATAACTCCTTAATTATTTAACTTCTAAGGATTTTAAGGCTCTTGAAATTCAGAACTCTGAACAGTGGTGTATTCATTTCATGCCTTCTGTACAGGGATCAATTTTAACTGCATCAGACAGAGCTTCTGCACTTTAAAGATGTGCTGGGACCAGAGAGGATTTTGCAGGTGGATTGACACAATAAAAACTGAAGTCAATTTACATTTGATTTTTTTAATGCCAGAATAAATACTGCCTGTTTTGTCCTTCCTGCTTTTGGGGAACAATAAGAGAATATTCCCTTTCTAGCTAGCAAAACATGCTTAACTTAAAGCAAGAAGGGTAAAATACAGATTCCATATTTCCAATCCTAAATTTGTTTTCAGAGTAATAGTTTTACACCTTCTGGCAAATGCTTAATAGTGTTTGTTAATTCCATTGCTTTTTTCACCATAAAATGTCTTGTAACATGTGATCAACAAGAGCAGAGCAGAAGCTTATATTTCTTGTTTTAGAATACTTATATTTTTCTTTTTATCATTGTTTAGAATGCAGTGGTACTTTCCTTTAACCACGTATATTTAAACATTCAATATTTAAAGACCAGCTTACAATTAAATTTCCCCTTTTCAGATGTTCCTATCACTAATCTCTAGGTATTTTCTTGGGGAAAAAATCATTTTCCTTTCCTGGTTATTAAAATATATCTTCTATTACATTTTGGACTAAAGCCCCCAGGATTGCTTTTTAAAATTATGAGTTTTATTAAAAGAAGGCGATCTCATAGGAGATAAGGACTTTGGTAGGGAGAAATCTACAAACACTGCCCAGAGCTGAGGAACATCTCCACAACAGGCAGTTTCCCCTAGATCTAAAGGATGTGTTCATGGAAGATGGCAACTCATGCGATCCATCTGTAGGAGAGAATCTGTAACTACAGAGTGAACATTTGCAATGCCCAAGGAGCATGAAGAGTGAGAAACCCTGATGACTCTCAAGATGTTAAGTACTGTAAAGGCCCAAATACTGCAATGTCTTGAACAACAAGAGACTCCCATTTTTAATAATCTGTAAAAGAGATGCTGATTTAGATATAATACAAAGCCAAGAGGATTTGTCAGGGCTTAATTATACCCTTTTTTCTGGCTGTTAACCAGAGCAAACTAAGCATTATCCAAAGAAATCAGTTGGTTAGTGAGGATCATGGATCATTAAAACAGTTCTGTTTGTGAGGAGTTGCAGTCAATAGCTCAGTTTTTCCACATGTATGAGGTAACACTGTGCTGTGCCATGCTGAGAGGTCCCAGCTCCTCTGAACAGGTAAGAGCAGAACACACAGCTCTCAGACACTCACCTACATATGAACTACAGTATGAAGTGTATTCCCAGTGGGAAAAAAGAGCTTTGCTCAAAATCTGCACATAGATGAGCCTCAGTGTTGCACATGAGCAGGCTGGGCACACAGGCCATATGCCCACAGCACTTGCTGCCTCATCCCCAAGCTGCCAAGCAGTGACACTGGTGTTCAAGGCAGACAGCTGAAGGCACTGTCACAGGGTTACATCTGCTGGCAAAAGCCTGCCTTCAGCCCAAGCATTTCTAGATATGAAATAGGAAAAGTGAAATAGAAAAGCCTGTATGACTTGATGATTGTCAAAAGCTGGGAAGGCATTTCTTCTGCACAGGACTACTGTTTTTGGAGAAATTGACTACTCCCAGAGGAGCAGCAGCAGAAAATCGACTGCTCCCCAGAGGCAGGGCAGCCACAGCTCCTCTGGGCAATCTGCCAGTGCCTCACTCCCCTGACAGGGAAGAATTTCTTCCTTATTTCCAATCTAATCCTGCCCTCTGTCAATTTAAAACTTAAAAAATTTAAATCCCTTGCCCTGTCACTACAGGCTCTGGTGAAAAAAAATGTACCCTAATACTTTATGTCCATATACTCCATTTATACAGCATCTAGCACCCCGAGGCGCCCTGAGCATCACACCAGCACTTTGGCCAGACCAGCACTCAGGATGTGCAGGCAGGAGCTGCTGAGGGACAGCACACACCTGATCACAGCCATCTTTCCAGCAGCACAAAGAGCACAGCCTCAGGCCAGACCTCCCCAACTCAGTCCCCAACCTGCTTACACAACACAACACAACCACAGGCGTATTGCAGAATGCAAGGCTGATGGATTTTTGGATTTTCCGTGACACCATTCTCTTTTCCACTTACGAACATGTTCTGAGTGCTGGGCCAGAACCCCTCAGTCAGCTCCTCATCAGGAATTAGCCACCTGCGTGATTAACATCAGTACCACAGAGCTCAGCAGCCTGGCACATTGAAGAATGCCTGTTTTGTTCCCATACGTGCCATATGTAGGGGGCTTTTTCCTTCCTCCTCCTCCTTATATTTATTCAAGTATACGAGGATTATTTCTGAATTATTCATCATACAATATCTGATTAGACTGTGGTGGTGCCGGTTCCCACTGCTTAATGAATGAGCCATTAGGCTTTTGCAGATGGTGCCATCAACAGCTCCTGTGCTGTGTGTTCTGTGCATTTACCCAGCAAACGGAGAGCGCTGAACCTGAGCACGGTGTGGGAGATGAGTAATGCCCATGCAGTGATCCTGCAAACCACACAAAGAAAGCAAGTGTTGCTGTAAAACTTACATTTGGTCCTAGATGTTATCTAATACAATTTTCTCAGAAAATCTTAGTATAGCTGAGTATATATCCCACCAAACTACCCAATACATCACTTCAAGCAGGGAAGCAGAGGACAGAAACTGCCAGCAGTTTACCTATGTGGTCCCGCAAGGTGTGACAACTGCAGCCATGACTTAGGGGCATGAGCAGGGCCAGACATCATCTGTGTGCTCCACACACTTCTTTCTTGGAAGAGGAGACGGAGAAGAGAGAGAAGACACTGTATTGCAGAACCCAAGTGGGTTCTGTGTCTGGGAGAACAGACACAACAGGCACAGCTGCACCCTTGCTTTGGGAGGGCTTTAGGAAGTGGGAGACAGTGCACAGCTGCTTGAGAAATGCATCCCAAATCACACAGCTTGGCAGCCTTCCTGCTGGTCCCTCGGGGCTGCCACCTACACAGCTGGGGAGAGGCGCTGGGGCTGGTGCTGTGTGACACGAGAGGTGCTGCCCCTCTGCAGGAACGGGCACACAGGCGCTCGAGACCAGCAGCAGCTGTGCTTGCACTTCTGCCTTTCCAGAGCCTTCTCTGGAAGCACATAATAAAAGAAGGAGGAACCCAAGAGTGATTTTTCTGCCACTTTTCCTTTGTTTATTTCAGGAAATGCTGTCCTCACAGATGAGGGTGGCAGCAGCAGCTCAGCCTGGCTGTGGTTCCTGATTCCAAGCTGCCCATGATGATCTTCCTACAATGAAAGCAAAGTTAAATCAAGGGGCCTTGCTGGTTTGTGGCCAGCATGGCCAGGGAGTCTTTCAAGCACTCATACTTTCCATGCTGGTCCTTGGCATCTCCTGCTGGAAAAAGGACATCTGATTCATCCCCACCTACCGAAGATGAGTCAGGATTATACAAATTCCATTTCGTTTGTGTAACAACACTACTTCCCATGTTGCAAGCTTTCCTGTCTGCTGCCATAAAAGTCTTGGGTACAGAGGAGGGGAGAGCCACCAGAGCAGCATCCAGCCCTAAGGGTTTCACTGCTCAGCAGCAGCCCCTGCTTGGTTCCATCAGCCAGATTAGCAGTCCCACATGGCTTTCCCCTCTGCAGTACAGGTGGGCAGGCTCTTGACTTGTTTCATGTGAAAGAACAGCTGCAGCAGCTCCAGCTCCAGCTCCAGCTTGCAGCCCCTGCCTGGAAGGGTCCCCCAGTGACAGAGCACGGCTCCCTGTGGGACACGAGCTGTGGGGGCACACAGGGGTTCCCCCAGCCGCTGTGCTTGAGCATGGGCTTCCCACGCAGTGCAGGGGCCACGAGCAGCCAACAGACAGGCACCTGCTGCTGTCACTAGTGACACTGCTGGGGCTGCCTGCACCTGCCTGGCCAAATTAGGCTCACGTTGTCTGGGGGGTTCATCCTCCCTTCCAGCCCCAGGGATCTTTTCTCTTTGTCCTTTCACCTCTGAAACCTCTGCTTCAGAAGTCAGGCTCCCGCGCAGCCACCGTGCAAGAACTGGCTTGGCTTCAGATCAGTCAAAAATCTCCATCTTGCACTGCATGGGTGCAAATAATAATGCAGGCTGAAAAAGCAACTGCTGGGCATCATCTCTCTACTCATGAGATTTCTTTATTGCTTCTTAGAGCTTTCCAAAAATGTTCATCTTACATAATTAAACCCACTCTAGTTTGTGATACATCAGAATTCTAATAATACCTCTTGTACCTTATATACACACCACAGTTTGAACATCCCAGAGCTGGCAGGCAGATGGAGTTTAACAGGAACTATTCCATCAACAGATGCTACTACCACCGAGTTCTCTTTGCTCAGTCTGGGAATGAGCTGATGGGCAAGACAAGAAAACATGTTTTCTTACAGAGACACCATCTGCCAGCTTGAGAAGCTGCTGTCACCAGTGACTCAGGATAACTCGTATAAGGAAAAACATTATTAATACCATTCTCAAGACAGCCCTGTTATTAACTACATGTTAACTGTACTGTAACTATTGTCTAGCATCAAGACTATAGGCTAAAAGGAAAATAACTGTACACAAAATTACTTGAGAAAGGGCAGTTATTTATCTTGGGAACCTTTAGGTAACAAACCTGGGTTTAATCCTTCTTTGCTATCATATTCTGTTAAGAATTGTTGCATGATATCGACAGAACTTTTCCAGTTGTGGAAACTTACAGTTTCCACAAAACAACAACAAAAAAAGGTTTTTGTTTATCAGAGCTTATAAAGAAAAGAAGGGATTATTGGATTGCCAACAGCAGAGATGAGGAGTCCCCATGGATTGTTTTATAGAACAGGATGATGGGAGGTGTAGAGGTGTCCCAGCACATGCAGGGTACTAAGGGCCTGCTGGGCACGTGGCTCTTCTCATCAGATCAGAAAAGGAAAAAAGATGCTGATGGCAAGGCAACACCAGAGTGGAGGGTAAAACACCTCATTCCAAGTAAAACTCACTCCAGCTGGCAAGTGGCTTGCTCCTGTGTATCCCACCACAGGAAAGCATGTTGTACTCTTGTTAAAACCTGGATTATCCCAGTGCAGACAGCAAGAGAGGAACTAGAGGGAGGCTCTGCAGTGGTCATGAGTCCCACCTCTGATTCATGTGCTGGGATGCAGTGAGGTGCAAACAGCTGCAGTTCTCCACCTGCCACCATGGCTAAACAGCTTGTCATGAAGCACAGCTATTTTCTGATTCAAATAAACCCACTATTTCCACTAAAATAAGGGCTAGAGTAATCCAATGGGTGTTACAAAATTGTGTTTTCTTGCAGCTGCAACACTGAACCAGAATCTGCAGCAATTTTCTGCATATCCCAGAGGCAGGGATGAAACAAAGCCTACAAAGCTTTGAGAATCAGCAAACTAGTGTTTTATAGTGACTCTGTAGCTTCTTAAAAGACTGTTATGCTTCTTACAGACCAAAAAACCACCAGATTTGGTATGTTATGAATATCTCAAAGCAGTCCTGAAAAATTTCTGGACCAATCCCGGTCCTGCAAGGCAGGTCTCATGCATACTGCTGGCATTCAGCAGAAGAGGAAAGAGAGGAAAAGAGCTGGCAGGCACAAAGGAGACAGGATGTGAACACAGAAGACTCCTGGGACTGCTTTAAACATCTACAGCTCTGAAAAACAGCCCTTTCAGAGGGGAATAATCTGAGCAATTGCTGACAGGCTGCCTGATGGTAACCCACAGAAAAGGTGCTTACCTCTCTGGGCATTGATATTTTCTTCGTGGTGACTTTGACAGGACCCAAGGAAATGGCAGGGGATGGTTTAGGTTAGATATTAGAAAAAGGTTCTTCCCCTAGAGGGTGCCCTAGAGGGCACTGAGCAGGCTCTCCAGGGAATGATCACAGCCCCAAGGCTGCCAGAGCTCCAGGAGCATTTGGACAATGCTGTCAGGCACAGGGGGTGACTCTTGGGAATGGCCTTGTGCACAGCAAGGAGCTGGACTCCGTGATCCTTGTAGGTCCCTTCCAACTCAGCATATTGAGGGAGTCTGTCCTGCCACGCACAGTCAATCCCTCTTCTTACAGGATGTCGGAAAGCAGAGCTGGCGCAGGTTTAGAGAGATGAAATAAATCATAACCACCACGTTAAGTCATCAGAGAGCCCAGGAAGCATCTGAGAGCTGCTTGATCTTATGTGTAGTGAAGTAATTTGCATAACAGGTTGAAGACCTTTCATCCTAATTGTGAGTGGCTTTGAAGGCTGAAAGCAGGGTGCCAGCAGATTCTGTCTGCGGGGCAGATGGGGAGGCCTGGTGGTTCCCTCCCACATGCGCTGCAGATGTGGAGGCTGGTTGCTGTGGTAACACACCCCTGCAGGGATCCTGCTCACTGCCTGCAGCAACAAGCATGGGACACAGCACTTCTCCTCATCAGCTCTTAAAATAAGCCTGCTATGACTAAATTGCTGCAGCCATACCTTAGAAATTACTAACTGCCTAAATGCCACAACAGGGAAATGTCCCCACCCCATTCCTCTACTACTGCAATTACTAAATGGTCAATCTTTTAAAAAAACCCAACAATCAAATTCCCAACCTGCTCTCCTCCACCTGATACTTTAAACCTATCTCCAATTCCCAGCAAAAAACTTGGAGCTCAGAATTCTGGACTCTAAAATGTGAGCAGATCTTACTGTACCTGAACTAGAATTCTGCGCAAGGAAGAAGTAATACTGAAACATATCCATATTACAGCACTGAGGAATCTATGTCAAGGTGAGCATAGCCCAGGACCTTACTGCATGTGAAAGCTGCCAAAGTTACTAATTAGCTGACAGAATGAGGAAAAGTAGTTGATGCATGAACCATGGCAGTAACTACGGAGACAGCAACACCAGCCTGAAATCTGCTGAAGAGTTCCATGGTGCAGATGGTCTTCTGGAGCCAGAGGCAGTTTCAGGACTCTCAGGATAACAAGAGCAGTCAGCCTGCACAGCTCTATGGAGGTACAGAAGGTAAATGTACTCTCACCTTACTGCAGTGCAGTGAGGGACAATGGGAGAAGTGTCTTGTGAAGCACATGAACCCTTCTTTTGCCAGAGAAGCCTGAGTTTACATAGATCACCTTAAACCTTCCTTCTAAACGTATTCAGCATCCAAACCCAGGTAACAAACACTTCAGTTATACAAAACCATACAGCAATGCAGAGGGCAAAGTAATTTATCCTACCAGATTACTTCAGCAAAAAATAATTATCTGCAAATAACTGCAC
>NW_005054590.1:451853-457668 GCF_000277835.1 Geospiza fortis | reverse complement strand
TAGGGAAAAAACAAACCCCTGAGGCTTTGATTTAGAAAGTGTACCACAAGTCAAAGAGAGCAGTAACAACTGCCTAGGTTTAGGCATGTCTTTTAATCCCACCAATTTCACTTAAATTGAAATGTTAACTTATGCCCGTTGAACTTTTAAAGTGCTTTCCTGGACCTAGGCCAAAGGAAATGGGTGCTGCTTGCACTGAAGAACCAGAGTATTTCACTCTAAACACTAATGATTAAAAGAGTTAGAGCACTTCCTATAGACAGTGCTGCAGTGAGAAAATGCCCTTCCATCACCATTCTCTTTTTAAAGAGGGTTCAGACAGATAAAGTTTTCCGTTACACACTCTACTGCCACAGGCAGACTTTTGTCATACAATTTGGACAAGTCACTTAGAGAACTCTGTTAAAGGTATCAGCAAAAGCAAGTTTAATGTAAATGTGCAAATGGGTGATGAGGTTGAATGGCAGGGCTCACTCTGGTAACTGCTACATGCATGATGCACACAGAGGAAAATCTGTCTAGAATCAATGTACAATGATTTACACAGGCACCATGAATGCCAAAGGCTAAGAGAGGCCCTGCTGCTGAGTCACAGGGTTCAGAGCTGGGCAGGGGTTTACGCCTGAAGAATTTGGCACCACCTAACTGCTGACTATTTAACATTTGTGAAATGATTCAATTCTGATAAGCGCAGCAGGAATTTAATTCTAGATCTAAGATGGCAATATCCATACTATACTCCCCAGAGAGGATTTAAATCAATTCACACACACACACAAGTACATATGTGCATATACAAGTATGTCCAAGGGTACCTATTAAAGATCAAACACCTTTGCACCTCTCAGGAGGCAAGGGTTGAGCTTCGAGGAGCAAGGCTATCAGCCCAGGCCCAGATCTGTATATCTTGAGCTGAAGCTCATGATTCAGATTTCCCCTTCTTTTCTGTTAAAGAAAATCTTTCCTTACATGTTTTGTTTCAATAAAGTTTTGGGCTTTTTAAGGCTGGAAGGTGTAGAAGAATGTAGCAACTACATATGCACATAGTACATAATTTTATGGACAACAATTTATTACCCAGTAAGAAAAAATAATAAGCTTTTATACAAATTAGGAAACTGACAAAGTATTAGCTAAGTAGTACACTCCTAGACCATGTCTCAAGCTATAATCTGATTTAGAAGTCAACTGCACAGAATAGTTAATGCAGGTACATCTCATTCATTAATAGGTATGATGGTATTTAACACCCTGCAGAAGGAAAACAGAAATTCAAGCTCATGTACAGATCACTTCAAGCATGGCTGTCATCCTGGAAATAGCTATATCCATGTACCTATATCCACCTTTCAGCACAGAGCAACCTGAAGATCACCAGATTTAGTTAAAGAAGCATTAACATTCCCAGCTCAAAAGTTTTATGGCCACACCAGGACATTGCCAGGCCACCAAATTGCAGCACTCTCCACTGCAGATTGAAACTGGCTTGTCTGCCTCAATAACATTCACTTATCTTGTTTTTATGATGAGGATCTCAATTAAAGCAATTCTTCCTCTCAATATTACCAGTACAAGAAAGGCTACTCCCCCTGTCTGAAAACTCTCTTTGATTTTAGTTTCCTTACACCCCAATATTTTTTGCATTTTCAAAGCATCAAGACTTTCAATGACCTAATAAACATCACTTTTCTTGTGATTCTTGTTTTAGCCCTCAGCATGTCTGTGAGACTGACCATACAATACTTGCTTGCTGAGCAGGCACTTGCCCTCATCTTTCCAATTAGTGTTCTTCCAGAACATGAACAATCAGGTATCAGATCAGCAAAAATCTTAAGAGTGTTATGTAAAAGAAAAAATCAAGATAGAAACAATCCACCACAGTATGATTCTGTGACTTTGCTGCCTCTGATAATCTGTGGTTCTCTTAAAAACAGAAGTGATGTCGATTTGTTGGCTCTTCAGGTTTTGGGTTCCTTGTACAGATCTTAGCCCTCTCAGATGCTGCCAGACACTGGACATGTGGCAATCAGAGAGGAGAATGCAGTCAGAGCTGCTTTCTGGCTACATCCCAGGCACTGGAACATCAGTGACCAATCCTAACACACAATGGCCAAAGAACAGCATAGGAAACTTGGAGCAGTTCAGATTTTTCTCTGTACCAAACAACAACTAGTAGGTGAAAAAAAAAAATAGAAAGAATGCATTTTTCATTCCTAAATCTATTGGTCCAGTTTTGTCTCTTAAGGTATGAAAAATTTTCGTCACAACCTCATTCCCAGCACCTACTCTAGACTCTCCAGGGCCTTGTCCAGAAGTCTCCAAACTCCAGAAGATGGAGAGGCAGTGTGGAAGCCCCTCTGTTCAAGGATGCCACTCTGATCTAGTCCAAACACATCCCAGCTATTGCTGTTCAGAGAAGCTAAGGCTGTCAGAGAGGAAGAATTCCAGTTCAACAGTATCATCAGTGGTCTCTACTGGTACATTCTGCTTTTCCACAGTGGGTGAGTAATGCTGTACTTGGTGTCTTGGAGACAACATCCTGGCAGTTCCATTGCAGGAACATGCCTCTGGTTGGGTGATGCTGTCTGAGCAAGCACAGTTTGGATGGTAAACACCTGGAGAGGAACTGGGTTGGCAATGACTAGGGATGTAGTATTCAGCTGCCTCTGGACTTGATTCTACTGGATTATGAAAAGGATAACCAGGCATGCAGCATGTCTGGAGACAGTTCTGGGTTTTGAATCCAGGGTGAAGCCCCAGTTTAGCAATAAGGGGCTTCCCAACATTAATCTCCTTTCTTTCATCCATTGTATCTTCTATTCCTGAATACTCATAGTGCAAGCAAACAGTGAAGATTAAATGTTCCTGTAAAAGCAGAAAGAAGGGGAGAGAAAAAGTTATACTTCCTCTGCAAATAAACACTACAGGAAACCCTTAGAGAAGCTCCAGTCCCCTGGAGAAGCAGAGTGACCTCTTTAGGAGCTAGAGACACACAATGGGCAGGCCTTGTTTCCTGAGGTCCTCTTTTGGTCACTGCTTGTTCACTGAACAGTCTGTGTTTCCAGAAGCACTTGTGTTACCTCAACTGCCAAAAGCACTGAAGAAGAGATGCCAGGCTGTGTCTGGCACAGATGTTCATGACACAAAGATACAGAGGCTTAGCAGTGCCCCAGTCTGCTGAAGAGAACCTTCCAAAAACTGTGCCCAGGAGCACAGGCTGATGATACACAGCACTTTCATCTCCTACTAATGACTGTGTAAGAGGCAGCTCTGCTTCAGGACATGTTCCTCCTAAAAAGCATAGGAACACCCTCAGAGCATGGGCCTGGAAAATACAAAGGGCCTTGCACACCAGTTTCAGGATTGCATATGCATCAATTCCCTGCCTTTTACTTTTCAGCTGAAATTAAAGTCACTGAACTGTGTTATTATCCATTCTTTCCTTCCAAAGAAGTTACTACACTAACAATACACAGCTCCCTCAACAGAACTGCAAAGCAACATAAATAGTGTCAATTATCTGGGCAAACTCGCAATGAACAATATATACTAACCCTTAGTTTTTGCAGTGAACTCAGCCTGGTGTAGAGGCAGTGTTTGGGAAGGTCCTTTGATACTAAATAGCTTCCAGTTTCCTCAGGAGTTCCTTTATTGGCCTCTTTAGGATCTACATCCAAGTCCTATTGCAAGAAAAAAAATAGAACTTAATTGATGATACAGAATCTGTAGATCATAAAATAGTATTTCTTTCAGTTTGAGAAGTTAGAGCATTTTAGACCCATTTTATTACACAAGATGCAACTTGATATGGGTGGAGCAGAATATTTTCAACTTCAGTGGAGCAAGGTCATGAGACAGCAGCAGGAAGCACTTACGAGAGGGAAGTCTGTGATGTGGGCTCTGCAAGCTGTGATCTCAGGGGGCTTCTTAATTATCTGTGTATAGATGATCATGACATTGGAGAACTCGGCTGCAAACCCCAACTGAATCTGAACACCACACTGGAATTCAAGGGACATACTTTCTGGAAGCTCTGCCAATAAATAACACATTGTTACAGTCTAAATATAAATTTAGCATATGCATTTTTCTTTTTCAATCATTTAACAAACAAGAATTAAGTGCTTGGGATCAAATAAACATCTGCATCTCTGAGAGAGCCTTCCTATATGACAAGTGGTCTTAGAAATGCCATCCCTGACCCTCTGCCCCAACTGTCAAAGAAATTGAAGATGTACTCCAACAGGTTTAGGTGAAAAAGGTAAAAACAAGTCTTAAACCCCACTGGCCTTCTTAAAAGGCTAGGAAGCCTGGAACTCCTCTCAATCTTATTTTAGCTTTCTTAGTTGTCTGCATTGAAAACTTCTTCTCATCATGCACATTTACCATACAGTTCACCTGGCTATTTTAGGTGATGACTTTAGAATGAGACCAGTGACATCTTACAAATGTCACTGCTAGACAAGCAGTTCTGGGACACTGTCCCAGAAGACAGACAACCCATAAGTCTCCCTTCCAGGGTCTGAGTGGTCTTAAATATACTGAATATACATGAATTCTACATGTCACCTTGTTTGTTACTATCTCATGTAGGGGTAAACCCCAACCCAAAACCTTTCAACTGAACATAGCAATGAAAATGTAGCTATAGCCTTGAATTTCTTCCATTTCCACTCAGTAGTGCATGCCCTCCCTCCTCCCATCATGGCAGCAGGATCATCTGAAAGCAGACTGTACTGTACCATGAGCCTTGGCCCACTGCAGGTTCCGTGCCAGGCACTCTGCAGAAGATGTGCTTTGCTGAACAGGATCAGTTAATGCCCTTTTCTCTGACAAGCTGCTGCGGATCTCCAGGGCTTGCTTGCCTTTGGTAAGGGGACACTTGCCCATATCTAAAAACAAGATGCAGAGAGGTTCTTTCAAAATCAATGCTGCTGCAATTCCAACTGAATTAAGTACC
This sequence comes from Geospiza fortis, assembly GCF_000277835.1. NCBI lineage: Eukaryota > Metazoa > Chordata > Aves > Passeriformes > Thraupidae > Geospiza > Geospiza fortis. The sequence continues at coordinate 452,708 of NW_005054590.1, read as the reverse complement.
TTCCTGCAATGTGTGGTTACTATGGTTATGGCAGAGCCAGCACATGCATCAAGAGCTGCAGTTTTACAGGTACTCCTTGCTCAGCTCTTCCTTCCCTGAAGGCCAGAGCAGTTCTGCAGAGCCCCGAGGGGTTGCATGCAGCCTGGCCAACATCGTCCCCTATTCCCCAGAGCCAGTCCAAGCAGCATCACAGCTCTGACTGGGTAAGGTCCTAATTAGAGTGGCTAATTTCAAGAATGTGAGTAATTCCATTGGAGGAGATTACTGTAAAGAACTGGGGGCAAGGGGAGTATTTAGGTTTAGATACAAGGATCCAATATTGATTATTTAACAGCAACTAATGACCTATGTGTCAGGAGAGAGAACAAAACTTGGAAAGTTTGCAGATGATTAAAAACTGAGAGAAGTGGCTGATCCCCCACAAGACTGTACTGCTCTTTAGAGGGTCCTGGACAGGCTGTGGAATTGAGCAGAGAGGAATGTCATCAAGTCCAGTAAGAGGGAACACTAATTTCTGCTCCCACGCAGGAATGATCTCTGGCAGAGGCCCACGAAGGGCCCTGACTCACTGGCACACAGATCTGCAGGGAAGGACCTCTGCAAGGAAGGACCTGCTTGGGGACCTAGTGGCCACCAAGCTGACCATGAGCCAGCACTGCACTCTTGTGGCACAGGCACAGCAAGAACCACGGAGCCAGCAGGCTACAGCCTTTTCCATGGAACACTTAATGGGAACATTCCTCTGGCACTGTCTGCACAGAACCTGTGTACTCCCTGGCACCCAACACCTGGGAATACTCCCACTGCTTGTCACGCTGCCTGACCAGTCAATCTTTCCCTGCACTCCTGAACAGA